>NC_087188.1:7456234-7488734 GCF_035594125.1 Scylla paramamosain
ACAGGTTTATCTTAGCTTTCAAAATACTTGGATTATTGGGATCTGTACCATGGAATTATGTAAAGATAATGTAAAGGAACATGTTGACACACAGCAGCATCCTCTCCATCTTTATTCAGAGCGTCACGAGTGGCCACCAACTCGTCCATGTTTCAGGCGTATTAGGGAGAATGCAACAGTTTAATCATGCAATAAAGAAGATAATTCTAGTGTAATTTCCTTGTTCATTCGTCAACATAACATTGTTTCGTAAAATGTTCTTTTGTCGCATTTAGAATTGTGTTGATACTTATAGCGATGCCGTTTATAATGTTGTGGATATGCTGCTTAGCGATAATTCACTACTCATTTAAAAGTGGCTAGCTGTGTCCATCAAAGAGTGAACTTTTTTTTTTTTTTTTTGCAGTCACGATTATCTATGATTTTCTTCTTCTTCTTCTTCTTCTTCTTCTTCTTCTTCTTCTTCTTCTTCTTCTTCTTCTTCTTCTTCTTCTTTAGTATCACTGTTAAACAGTGTACGTGCATGTTTGTGTGGTCGTAGCGAGTAAGCTGAGTGGTACACCGGCTCCCCTGTGGGTTTTAGTCTCAGCCCTTCCCTCATTAAAAAGAAATGGTCTTTAGTGTTATCAGTCACACAGCCTGGGGAGGGGATGTGTCCCCAAAGGTCACGGCATAAAAAGAGATGAAGAGTGTGCTGCCGTGTGTGCATACTCCTGTGCTATCGGTGATTGCGTCCGGATCATCCCTTGTGTGTGTGTGTGTGTGTGTGTATAGTTTCATTATTACTTATTTTGTTATGGTCTCATCGTGTGAACGTATCGTATATCAATGGATGTAATAACTATAATGTTTAATCAATTCGTCAAGTACAGTGTGTATGTACTGTACCTTCCTAGAAAGAGAGAGAGAGAGAGAGAGAGAGAGAGAGAGAGAGGGGCGGGGGAGAAGAGGTTGCGCAACAGTTTCTGGTAATTTATCTTTGACGAAACTCTTTGGTACACTGAGCAGTCCTCTGACTTTACCACACACACACACACACACACACACCCACACACACACACACAATGGACAGACAAACGGAATGAATCAATCATTTTCTTCATGTAACACTGCATCCTGTTAAATCACTTAACCGATAACATAAAAGTGGAAGCCTCCACGTATGTGGGCGTCTTCCCATGTCATTACTTGGTGGAACATGTCACAAACACAATGGAGTGCTGATAAAAAATGGTTTCTTGTGTTTCTCTTCACTTGAGATCCTAGCTGAGGGAAAGTTTACTTGTACATAGACCCATGTGATTATTACGCAGAATTAAAAAGAAGAAAAAAATACGTAATGAAAGGGTGGGAATGTACAAATGAAAGAAAAAGACAACAGTTCTAATGGGGAGTTTTCTGAACTAACCTGCCAGGTGTCGTCGCTGCTGCATCTCCCCTAATGACATGAGCTGAAATACTGTTGTTGTAAATCAGATGCATAGAGCTTTGATCATTATGCTACTTCAGAAATTCTGCATCAACTTTTAAATATCTTGTATGGATAATTTTGAGAGAAGTTGGTCGAAACAAATATCTTTTTTCTGATTATTTAGTAATACTGTTATCAATATTTTGAATAACATATTACAAGTATAGAAGTTATTGATTTGGACAAGGAAAAAGATAAAAAATAAGACTGTACTAAGCAGTGTGACACAACATGCTCAGTAACATCGTGGTGTATGGATGCAGTTATTTCCGTGGGGATTTTAGCGTCTCTTAGGAAGCGAGCGACATGGCGAAGTAATCGAACACCAAAACGAGCATTTCTCGGGACTGCTCTGGCGTAACGGGAGAGGAATACAGGAAGCCACTGGTTCATGGAGTAGTGGCATGGACACTGCAGCAGGAATTAACTGGTTGTCGTTCCACCTACGTGTTTGTTAACTTCAACTACGGCGCACCGCTCAGATGTTTGTTTTGGTTAGATATACAGCATTACTCTCGCCAGGACACTCGAGTCACCTATTTCCAATTAAAATTGTTGTTTTCATATACTAGGGAGTTGATCTATGTAATTTGGAGCTTTGAGTGGCACAGACATGCTGTCTTCATTTTTATTGTCGTCTACATTAATACGCTTCCGATTAAAGGTGTCCGTACTTTTTTTTGAAATCTCGAGATGACCGAATAAATCTGAATACCACTAGAAAGACGTCACTAGAAAATCAACTTATATATTTTTGTTCATGAATACAGTTCGATTTTACCTGCGTTACTACGCAGAAGAAATTGTGTAGAAAAATATATTATATAAGCTTATTGCATCTTTATGTATATAGAATGACACTGTAGGCATGTTTGATATTGCTCCTGTGTGTGTGAGAAGGGACATGTCTGGTGCTGCCGCCTGGTGACATTCACTACTTTACTAAACTCCCCATTATCAATTCCGCACTGGGCGCGCGCGCGCGCGGTGACCCTGTGTGTGTGTGTGTGTGTGTGTGTGTGTGTGTGTGTGTTGCTTTGAGGTAAAGTACAAGGGCGGTTTTGAAGTGTATCATTAAAGCATTAGTGACTAGTGTTACGTGTTCGTTACGCTTTCTGGGTGAGTGTTACGTTTGGAGAAGCTCCCTCAGCACCGCGCTGTGCCATTACATCCTACATTCCATGTCTTGGTCGTCTCTGAATCGTCTCCCGTCGCATGATTCCCGTAGTTTCCGAGCCTCTGTGACTGAGTGCCGAGTATTACGTAATATTTACATCCTTTTGTGGTGTCTGGAATGATTCGCCTCGCGTGACTCGGTCTCGTAGCAGAGGATAATGTGCAGGTGTCTCTGAGTGGCTACACTGTGATGATGAATGACACAAGCGCATAGTGGGGAATACTGCAATGTGTAGGAATGTGATTGTTTACTGTATGGTTGGCTTATGAATTCAGAGAGAGAAAAGGGAATATAAAAGAGGATGATGTGCAGATATCTTTGAATGGCTACACTGCGATGATGAAAAATAAAGATGTACGTGTGAAATACTGCAATGTGTACCACTGATTATCTACTGTATGGTTGACCAAGTCATCAGTTCAGAGAGATAAAAAGTATATTTCAGATGATATACATAGATTCCAAAGGATCATAAATACATGTATTCCTTATAGTAATGGGAAACAGTATCCATACATTCCATGTCTCAAACTTTTCCTGAATCCCAAAAGTAATGCTGTAGTGCAGCACAGTGTGCATAAAGCAGTTCATGGCCATAACTAGTCAAGGGAGTAGTGGAACAACCCTGAGTAAGCAAGTAATATAGCAATAAGCCACAGTGGAAATAACCCTTTGACTGCGCTAAATTCTTCATTAACTTTATTTGAAAAGTCTGGTGCAGATTTATATTATAATCTCAAAATACACCACTGACATCAAAGGTGATCGAGTATTTACGACATTTTAGCATTTGGCTCAATAAAATCGTGTAAGGTCACACTCGTAATGATTAACACGCGTGACGTTGCATTAACAGTCCTGAGAAATCAAGGTGACTGCAACAGACCATTTGACTACACAATTTAGCTCGAGTCAAAGAGTTAATTAACGATGAAAGGTTAACATGATAAGTAATGTATTCGTAAACATACCCAGATAGTGAGACTCGTATCCTTAACTGCTTTGGTTCTACTTCATACAGGGAGTGCCACGTGTAAGCCTTGCAGCTTGCAGCGTGTGGCTTCTTGCAGCTTCCTTTATTTCCTATGTTCTTATGTTCTCTCACCACGACAATCTTCAAAAGGTCGCAGAGATTATTAGTCAGATTCCCACGAGTGTTTTTTCCCACGGCCATCCTCCAATTTTGGATAATCCGTTTGGGACCATCGTTGGGTGGAACCATCGTTGGGCCTTTTTTTTTTCTAGGCCATTGTTCCTTTTCCTTGAAAAAAAAAATAAAAAATAAAATATTTCAAGAATCAGGAAAAGCCCATTCAAATCCTTATAACTTACATTAAAGCTTACTGAAAGTAGTGGAGACGAGGCGCCGAATTGTTTAATTACGAATACGACCATAATGATTAAAAAAAGGAGCAATTCACACATGTTAGTGATCGTGCATGTAGCCGTAAAACTGGTCTCCAATCGTCTCCCTGTTCCTTTGCTCCTGAGACATGTCGCCGCCAGAGCCGCCTAGCGGGCCGGCATCCGAGCTCCCTGCGCCGCCAGATATCGGTGGGCGGTAGCGCTGGCAAATGCTCTGCTTGACTCGTGTGTAGTACTCAACCACCAGCCCCTCGAATCTCCCGCGTGCCTGGAGGAGAGGAAGTAGGATTGTTGAACGAATTGTTCAAAGTTTGCAAGGTTGTAATGCTAATGCTTATGTAAGACAGTGGGAAAGAAGAATGATAGATAATATATAGGAGAAATGGCAGTTTGAGTGAAATTTGCTGTGTAGAGAGAGAGAGAGAGAGAGAGAGAGAGAGAGAGAGAGAGAGAGAGAGAGAGAGAGAGAGAGAGAGAGAGAGAGGAAATAACTACTTAAAGTCATTGAAGATTAATAAAAGAGTGTCGAGGGATGAGACAGACCGAAGCGCAGATGGACACTGAAAGAGACGGACGGACGGACGGACAGAGGCACAGAGAGACAGGGGGATGCAATGCTCAGGCGGTGCTTACCATCTGTCTCTGGTCCACCCTGATCTTGGGCGTCCTCGAGAGCACGATGCCATTCTGCCTGTGAGCGAGGAGGAACGACTGGCACATCACCACTCCTGCGTAGTTGTCGTAGTCCGTGTCGTGTACGGTGAACGCGTACGACCCTGCTAAGTCTGGGAGGACGAGGAAGAAGAGGAGAAAATAAATAAGATGAATCAGTGAATACATATAATAACAAACAAAACAAAAAATAAAAACAATGAAACAAAACAGGATGAAGTAAACAGATAAAATAAAACAAAGCAAAATAGATAAATAAATAAAGAAAGAAAAATAATAAAGGCATTACAATTATTAGAAGCGATTATATCCAAAATTATATTCTTAGGAACTTTATTGTCTAATTTTTAGTATACCTATAAAAATTAAAATGATAAGAAAGGCAATATTAGAAGCAAATGTATCCAGAATGATCATCTCGGGAGGTTCATTGTTTATTTCTACAGTTCATCCGCAGATTTACTTTCTTCAACAAACAAGATGAATAGACAGACCATCAAATTGGAAAAATAAATAAATAAATAAAAAAAAGAGAATTAAGTGAGGTATCTATCAGGGTTGAAGGGGAATCGAACCTAACTTTTATTATTAGGGCAGCCTTCGCCAATATGTGCAAAGTTTTGATAAGTTACGTGGCTTGTGTAGTCTTTCTATGACTTCACCAACTCCACTTGTTTCGCATACTTAAACATTTGGCGACAACTTCTAAGATGCTCTAGTGTAAGTTATTGGAGTTGTCAATTGTGGTTTTATGATGCTAGTGCTAAGTGAACAAGGACATTAGACCATTAGTAGGAAAACTACCCATGAGAACCCGACTAATCATATATGTGACCATTTCAAGTAATCTGTGTGAGAACATAAGAACATACGAAAATAAGGGAAGCTGCAAAGAAGCCGCCAGGCCTACACGTGGCAGTCACAGTAATAAAACGTTTTAGAACCCTAGTACTCACTGAGAGGCCAGTTGACCCTCATGTTCCCCGAGCCGTCAGAAGCCTCGGTGAGGGTGCCGGTGGTGAGGGAAGTGCCGCTGACACCCACGGCGTTCAGTATCCCAGAGCCCTTCATCTCCTGAATGTACCACGTGCCGTTCACGTTGCCCTTCGTAATGTTCCATGTGACGCACTCCTCCCTGCCATCAAAGCTCTCCATCACGTACCACATCCCGTGGAACTGTGTGGAGCGCCAGGTAGTGAACGTGTTAGTGGACTGGCGGTGAGGATGGTGTGGATGCTGGTGGTGTTGGTGTTACTATAATGATGATGTTAAAGAAGATGAAAATTATGATGTTTCAAATGATGCCTTGTACCTTAGATCGTGATAATAAGTCTTTTCTCCTTCTTTTTCTTTGTTATGTAAGAGGCGTTCTGGCCAAGGGCTACAGAAAGGCTGGGAAAAAAAAAAGGCCCACTGAAGGTACCAGTCCCTAAAAGTGGAGCCAAAACGGTTATTCAGAATCAAAGCGTCTTGAAACCTCCCTCTTGGATGAGTTCAAGTCATAGGGAGAGAAATACAAAAGTAGGCTGGGAGTTTCAGAGTTTACCAGTGAAAGGGAGTGAAAGACTGAGAATACTGGTTAACTCTTGCAATAGGAAGGTGGACAGAATAAGGGTGAGAGAATGTAGAAAGCCTTGTGATGTAGAATGATGGTGAAGGTGTCAGTGGAATGGTGATGACAGTGAAAAGGATGTAGATCATAATGAAGATGTTAAGGAAATTTCGATGATACGGAAGAGAATGTAGATGTTGATAATAGTGAGGATGATAATAGAATGGTGATGATAGTGCTGATATGTAAATAGAATGAATAGTGAAAAAAAAAATATTGACTATGGTGAAGGAAATATTACGTAGAGAGAAATTGAAGACTGAAAATCGAATAATGTTGTTGTTGTTGTTGTTGTTTCTTTATGATGGCATTTTTTTTCAGTTTCATATTTTTTTTTTCTTTTTTTTTATGATGAATAGTTATGGTCCTCGACAATAACAAATTGTATTATAATGTTCTCTCTCTCTCTCTCTCTCTCTCTCTCTCTCTCTCTCTCTCTCTCTCTCTCTCTCTCTCTCTCTCTCTCTCTCTCTCACCTTTTCCATATCCAGAGTCTCCACGCCAGGTATTTTTGGACAAGAACCTGACTTGAGCTTGAACGCGACGCTAGATGGCACCGCCACCATCACCACCACCACCACCATCACCATCAGTCTCGCCATGCCTGTCATCCTGAAATTTAAAGATCACCATTATTAGTCACCATCACTATCAGTCAGTATCACCACTTCCTTAACTTCACTCTGTCTGGATCACGTGGGAGGATTTTGATTAACTTGAGTGGAAAGAACTTAAAAAATAAGGAGACATTCAGAGAGAGAGAGAGAGAGAGAGAGAGAGAGAGAGAGAGAGAGAGAGAGAGTTACACAAGACAGCTGCTGATGATGAATTTAAATAACAGATTATATTACAAGAATACTGGAAGAGAGTGGATATTAATTAAAGATTGAAAAAAAAACATTAAATTTAGACAAAAAGGTCACATAACAACATGCAGAACACGCACATTACGTAATTGAGGATACATAAACGTTAAATCCTAGCCAATAAATAGAAAAAAAAAATAACATGTAAATAAATAGATCACATTGTAAGTATAAACTGAAAACAAACCACAAACACAACACTCACAAAACCGAGAGATGAATTCAGACAACACGCATGCACGGCACCACAAGACATGAACCCAAACAGAACACGTCACACAACTCACCTCTAAGCCACGGGGACACTGAACTGAATCCCACTGGCCGCGTCCTTCCTTTATATGCCCTGCTCGGGGACAACACTTGGCTGTAACTCAAAAATTACTTGTCTGCCATCCGCTCACTGTACAGTTGAGGATCACAGGGTTGGAGGCACCGGAATCAGACTTCAGTGTTCCTCTATCTCGAATAATCACAGTAATTTAGTGCGCACAATGAGAGGCAGAGGCTGGGTGAGTTTCTGTCCCTGGTCTTCGTAGTAACCTGAACATGACGGGATGTCACGAAGCGTGCGTGTGTGTCAATGGATGATGGGTGGTTTGTTTATTTGTGTGTACGAATAAGCGTCGTGTCTTGTGTATGTGGGTGGGTGGGTGGGTCATCTCTCTCTCTCTCTCTCTCTCTCTCTCTCTCTCTCTCTCTGGAAGTCAAGGTTTAAGAAATTTAATGAAAGAAGGGTGAAAGGAAAACAGGAAGGACAAATAAGGACAAATGATAAACCATTAAGACATCTGAAAGAATGAAATAAGCGGCATGAACAGAGGCAAGGACACACAGGCACGCACACACACACAAAGGAGCAAGGAGGCACATGCACACACGCGTTGCCTCACAAATGCACGCCGCCACACACAGGAACAATTAACAAATTCTCGGTATTCCATACAATCTCAGGAGGAAAAGCGTCAAGATCGCCCCAGGACACCTCAGGAGCGTGCTACGGATTCATCGCAGATCGGTCTTGGTTTCTACCCGGCGTCTTCGAAGCAGGATCGCCGCAATCTTGACGACAAAAATTACGCCATCTTGGTTTCACCGAAGATCGGGCTTGGAAGACCAGCGCGATCTTGGACGACAAGAACGTGCCGAAAGTCTTGTTAGTGACAAATCTGGTGCACGCGTCCTTCATCTCGGCGTCACTTCCTCGATATCCACCTTTATCTGGTTCCGGCCGCATTCTTTATTGTACTTTGTTCTTATCGAAGCGGAAACTTATAAAGGGAACAAGGTCTTGCGTCACACACGTGGCAGGATGCTGGCCATCATGCCCTCACCTGCCTGTGTTTGGCTTAAGGAGCATTCGAGAACATTCTTCAGCGCTTCAGTATCTTATCCACACTACTACTACTAACGCTCTCTTGTGGAAGTTATTAGGATTATCAAGGGTGTTTTCATGATCCTAGTAACATCTTAAGTATTCTACATCTATGACTGCCTGTAATGGAAGTTATTACAATTTCCAAAGATGTTTTCATGATTCTGGTGATAGTTTAACAAGTATTAGAACATAAGAAATAAGGGAAGCTGCAAGAAGCGACCAGGCTTACACGTGGCAGTCCCTGTATGGAATATACCTACCTATTTCCATCTATTATCCCCATCCATAAACCTGTCTAATCTTCTCTTAAAGCTCTCTAATGTCCTAGCACTAACAACATGATTACTGAGTCCGTTCCACTCATCTACCACTCCTTCCTAAACCTAAATTTTTCAAGCTTGAACCCGTCATTTCTTGTTCTACCCTGGTTGCTGATCCTAAGAATTTTGCTTACATCCCCCTTGTTATAACCCTTATACCACTTAAAGACTTCTATCAGGTCCCCTCCCAACCTACGTCTCTCTAAAGAATGTAAATTTAACAACTTCAGTCTCGCCTCGTAAGGAATACTCCTCATCCCCTGTACCCTTTTAGTCATTCTCCTCTATACTGATTCTAATAGACCTATATCTTTCCTGTAATGTGGGGACCAGAACTGCACAGCGTAGTCTAGATGAGGTCTGATCAGCGCCAAGTATAACTTTAATATTACTTCCGGCCTTCTACTTTTAACACTCCTAAAAATTAATCTTAGTACCCTATTTGTCCTGTTTCTGGCCTCTATGCATTGTTTTCCTAGACGGAGTTCAGAGCTAACTATAACTCCTAAATCTTTCTCGTACCCTGTACCTACCAGAGTATTTTTTTTTCTTTTTGCGTCTTTAACAACCTGTATTGGAAATTGTGAAGGTTTCCGAAGGTATTTTCATTATTCTAGTGATCTTTTAACAAGTGTTTACACCTTTTAACTGTCTGTAATGGAGGCTGTTAAAATTTTCAGGATTTTCAAGGGTGTCTTCATGATTATATGTGATAATTTAACGAGTGTTTAAATATTCTACATCTTTAACAGCCTGCAGTGGAAATGATAGAGGTTTATAAGCGTTTTTTTTCAAGATTTTAGTGATAGTTTAACAAAGATTCTGCACTTCAGCTGAACAGACACCCATGAGAAACCAGCGGATCATCTCTCGGGTCTCTGGAACGATTCTGATAAGAGCCATTCGCGTTTCTAAGAAGGAGAATTACTCACTTCCTGGGCCTATCGATCTGATCCTGACGCAGTGACACGGGCTTGTCAAGTTGAGCAGTTCCTGTAAAAGTCATTGATGCGATTGAGGCATGTGTGTGTGTGTGTGTGTGTGTGTGTGTGATGCCTTTACTTCCGTACCTTAACATGATTTATTGTAATCTGCGTTTAGAATATTATTATGCTTCAGAAAACCGGACAGGTTGAAAGAATAATTCGTCGTAAAGTTTCCCCGTATAGCTAGATCATTGTTATTGTCGAGAATGTTATTGTTATGAACGTAATGCTTGGGTGCCGCATAAATCTGTCCACATGTTTACATTCCGCCGTGTGCGGTAATGTGCGTGACCTTGTGTGCTCATGGCGGGAGTGTACAAATCGTCACACACACACGCACACACACACACACACACACACACACACACACACAAAGCTTCTTGTGGCTTATCGGAACAAATGGAAAGTTTTGTAATGAAGAAATCGAAACAAGCCTGTATGTAAAAAGACAGAGTTGTCTGTCGTCTTCCCCAAAGCCACCGAGATGTCTTAGGAATGGAAGCAAAAACCTGGCTATTCATCTTAGTTTCTCACGCTTCTCGGTCTCTTCAATACACCTGGCCATTTTCGGTGTTTTATAGTCCCATGTAACTGTCGATAATCGCCCTCACAGTTGTATGGATCAGTCTAGTTTGTTTGAGTCATTGCTAAAACTTCCCATTATGGCCCATGAGTCTCTTTTTATATATAATTTGCTTGAGTGGCCCATGTCGATAAAGGTTCTTTGCGAGGTGCTGTTAGCGTTGCTCGTGGCGACCGTGGCGGCAGGCGAGCCAGACTCAACACCGGGCGTCGCATTGGTACAAGTGGACGCTAAAAGAATCAACGCAGTACAGATGCACGCTCAGCCTTATGATGGCCAAGACCTCATGGAGATCGAGGAGCGGAGTCATGCATCAAGTCGCCACTCGCTCCGCCACCCTCACAGCTCCCGTCACTCTCAGCGCCTTCACTCGGCGCAAGTCAAACCTCCTCGCTGCCTTTCCCGCTCCCGCTGCGGCCACTACAAAGAGCGCGCCGCAGCACCCTCGCGCCGAAGGCCTCACCATCTTCTTGTCGCTGTCGAGGAGCCACCTAAATCTCGGTCGCTCAGTCGTAGTCTAAAATGTACCAAGCAAAAACGTAAATGCCGTGAACAAAAACGTATTCCGGATAAGAGACGCAGACGTTTAGAAAAAGAGTGGCGTCACCAGAAACGTATTGAAATAAAGAAACCTAAGGGAAAAAATCTCGGCAAACAGAAGGTAGAACTTACTCCGCAGATACGCGAACAGCAGAACCAAACAAAACTTTTTGAAGAGGTGCAACATCTCAAGAACAAAGTGAAGAAATTGCAGAGAAAACTAAAGAAACGAAAGTCTTTTGGAAAGGAGGAAGACAAGTCTGTTAAGGAGGTCATTATTAGACAGAAAGAGGAACCCGTCGTGAAGAAAAGTGTGGAGCCAGTCATCCTGCCACTTATGGAGAGGCTCGTGTCTTTAACAAAGCAGCAACAAACACCGGCAGCTGGGGAGAGCAGCTGCTGCCCTCACGATCCTCAGGCAGCGTCCACAATTTCCTCTCCCGCGTGTGAATCCTGTGAACACGTCACCTCCACAGACTGCTATGCCACTGACAGACCCTCCATCTGTTGCTCCTCCTCAGACAACATGCAAAATTCCTCTATAAAAAGCCCCAGCTCAAAAAATTCCTCCACTGACAACCCGTCCTCAGAAAGTTCCTCCACGGCCATCCTCCCCTCACAGAGTCCATCCTCTGACACCCTCTCAGAAAATTTCTCCATTGACAACCGTTCCATAAACAGTACCTCCACTAGCAGCAACTCCACAAACGGTTCCTCAGACATCTGCATCATCTTAGACAGTTATTCCACCACAAACTCCGTAACAGAATGAACACACCAGGTTCAGGGACGCGTCTCAACCAATTCTAGGTGTAATCGCCTAAGGAACTTGCTGCAGTGCCACAACACTAGCTGTTAAAACACTGGTGAGACTATGGACACAGTCAATTATATGCAATGCTGTTGCAGCTGAAACATCAAAGGCACATCTGGTATACGTCCTGAGTGGTTCGTGGAGCTTTTCTGTCTCATGTTCAAAACGTTAATGTTATGTATTCATCTATCTACATATCCATAAACCAATTTGATTTCCCATAAAGCAGGGTGTACAACACATGTTTTGTCTCATTATAGGGACATCTGCAGATGAGAGGGCTGCCAATCCTTTCACTGTTCCTTTTACCCACCTTTTGTGAAATACAAGATGAGTATAGAGTAAAAATTGCAAAACATTTCCACTAAATTACTATAGCAAAAGAGCATCAGACAGACAAGAGCATAACGATCCCCCACCTGTTTAGAGTTCACTAGACACTGCCTTAATAGTGAGGGAACAGTAATTTCCCCATGACTAAATTGACGTTTTATTAGGTCCATATGAACATATATACAGATATAACAATATAGAGAGGATTTACAATAATATCTATGGTGTGATTTTCAGGTGGAACATATCAAACAAAATGCTAAATCATATACATAACAAAAAACCAAATTTGTCTTTCAACATTTATAAATACATCAGTAATCAGTCTGAAATAAAATAACCATAGCATTAACAGACGCTACCCAGTATAGTTACTGCCAGGCACATAAGAGGCTACAACGCCTGCTCCTTCTTCACATATCTTGGCACTCCACTTGTGCGCACACACACACACACACACACACACACACACACACACACACACACACACACACACACACACACACACACTCACTCACTCACTCACTCACTCACTCACTCACTCACTCACTCACACACACACACACACACACACACACACACACACACACTTGAATAATCTCTCACTAATAATTTTATTGCTCAACATGTAAGAGTTTGAGCTGAAGTTATTTCTGCACCTTAAGATCCGAAAAAAGAGAGTAAAGTGGGAAAAGATATTTATTTATTGTTGAGTGACAGGAAGCAATGAGGAAGTGTGGGTTCAGGCTTGCGGCAAACAGTGAGTGCACCAAACAGCAAGGGTGTTGAGAGGCTCAGGGAGGACAATCAGGTAGAGAAGCAAGGCAGACATACCCTTGGATGCCTTTCTTGTCCACTACTTGCCACTGTTTATAAATTAACATTGTCTTGTGCATTTTCCTACATGAAAAATACTGATTCAAGTTGTATGTTGTGTTTATCCATCGATACACTGCCCTGTTCATGCACCACAGAACCAGTTTTCAGTAAGATGCTGAGGCTCTATATAAGCATCTACTGTTGGTGGTGGGAAAGAGTAGACTTGTCATTGAGAGATAGTCAGGTTTTGGCCACAGTGTCAACCAGTAACAAATTTAAATCAGAGTTGTAACAGTTTTCCAAGCTATTGATGATATTTAACTTTGTAAGGTTGAGTAAGGTAACAGGCTTATAAATAATGATAGAGAGCACAGTGAGTACTTTGTTTAAGAAGAAAATAAGTTGTGATGTTAGGGCATAAATAATCACATCTTATGAGACTTTGGACCAAGGACAGGGCAGCATACAAGTGGGTAAAGACAAGAGCACATATCTAATATGATGGAATCCTGTGCAATACTAATCATACCAAAATGCTGAGTTATTCATTCATGCATCAGATCTTATCATTCTTTAAGAAATCTGCTTTTATCAAAGTATGGGCACAGTACATAGGAAATTATACTTATTACTTGTACTAATCTAAGGATATTTATTATCTTATGCACCATCATCCTACTTTGTTCATTTCCATGTGACAAAAAAGATACTGCCCCAACATAGATTACTTAAATAATATAACTTAGTAATTTTGATCAACATAATCCAAATGATAAGTTTGTCATAATGTCTCAGAAGCAGAAGACTTGGTGTGTCTAAAAGAATAAATCAATGTCCCTTACAACAACAGTAATGATTTGACAAACAAACAACGATATCCCAGCACCGTGAGGTACGTCAGCCAGTGTAGTGAAGGGAGCAGTGCCTGTTTTGTCCCATGAGAGCAAACAGACTACAGCACTTCCCATAACACCCTTGGGTCTGGGGCTGGTGAGGTGAGCATCAAGTAGACTCCAGCTGCTTTCTTTGGTAGGGAAGAAGAGCAAGGCAGTCCTCATGACTTTGTTTTAACTTAAGATATAAAGAATCTGCTTTTTTGTTCGTCTTAGGCACCAAGTCTGCATTGGCAAGAAACAGACACTTCTGAGGTCAACTTTCCATCATGAGCTGAGTGTTACAGAGGTAGTGGTGCAGGACCCCTTGCTGAGATAAGAAAAAATGGTTTGAGTATTCAGTTCTTCCTGTAGAGGAGGAGGAAAAAGGTAGAAGAGCACACTCGTGTCTCAACCATCAAACTGTTTTTAGGAATACAGAAGAATTTATCCTTTTAAAAAAAAGTGTTGCAAAATGAAGCCAACAACAACTAAACAGCAACTAGCAGGAGTTGTATACATTCAATTTTTACATTATCATACACTCAAATATACATATCACAAAATTCAAAATGCACAAATATTGTGCTGTTGTACATATCAATCAGTACATCATGAGGGCACCTTATAATAACTATATAAACTGTGCTTAATATACATATCACTCTATGGTACTTTGGTTGTATTAATGCAATTCATATACAGTATTTTGTCATATAATTTCACACCCCTTTTGAGAATGACATGAATCAAGGCAAAGTTTCTGAGCTTTGTTTCCTGCAACCTTCATGGAGGTACTTCACTTCACTGTTCCAATTGGCCTGATGAGGGAGCCAGGTACTTGAGGCAGGACAAACACGACCCTCACACAGACATGTCTGCCCTCCACTGCCAATGGTTAAAAGTCTGACCACAGGTGAAAAATGCATTCTTACCACACCTCCGAATGATAAACACCAAGTAGTATTTCAACAACAGAACAACCGAGTAGTATCTGGGGGCATTAGTCCTGAGGGCGGCTACGAGGGGTGACAACACCACACACACAACTAGGTGGGCCTACGGGTCTTGCTAACACAAGGCTTTATAGCTCGTTTTCCAACACTCCTCATAGTAGCAAAAACAGGCAGTAAACAGTACCCCAGCTTGGGCTACCAGAAGGAAGACCACCAGCATAATACTGCATTAGGAAAATACTACTACCGTTTCAAAAAAGTTTACAGACAGAACAACCCAACCCACCATTATGCTATGTTACAGTGTGCTGCGTGGCAGGTCTCCATTGGGCAGCAAAACAAAAGTTAGATGCAGGTGTTGGTTTAGTTTAACTGTTAACCATACAACCCCATATACAGTAGACCAACCTTCCAGCATGCCTCTTCACCACCTTCAGGTCAGTGGGTGCCTCCACTTCAGGCATCAGTCACTGTGATCTCCAGGGGTGGGGCAAACTTCCAGGCATGTTGGTGGGCTGGTGTGATGTTCTCATAGAAGGAGGTCTGTGCTGCCACTGCTGCTGGGGAGCAAGTCACCTCAACCTTGAATACACCTGCTGTGAAGAACACCAGTCCACAACAATGCTGGAACTCCTCGCCTTCTTTCAGCTGTAAAATGGTGAAAAACAAACCTTGTCACAAGTCATGATATATTAAAAGACTCAGTAAAGTTTTCTTCCTATTGTGGTTGGCTAAGAAGGAAAAAAATTCATGTCATATTGTAACCATCCCTGGCCTGGATCAATAATGAGTGCTTAAAAACAGTGAAGCAACATGCCTGTGGGGTGGTGAGCTTGGTAGCCCCAATGGTGGTCATCTTGGCATCCAGGCGGTAGTTGAGGTGGCCGTTCTGGTGGTCCTGGAAGGCTGTGATGCGCAGGCTGAGGGGCGGTAGAGGCGCCCCACTAGTATTGGTGATGCCCACACCCAGCTGCAGCGGCCGGCCCACCACACCACTGTTCTCTGTCCCACCTACAACCTCTTGTCCATCAACCTGCACATCTGTAAACAAAAGGCAACACACTGTGACAGCTGATGTAAATAATGCTGGCTTTGGTTTCAAAATACAAAAGCTCCTCAGGTTAACCATTCGTTACTAATACAGTCACAGTACATGTCACTGTTTTTGGGGCTTGCTGTAGTTACAATCAACTGAATATGTTTCTTAGCTATTTTTTCTCTATGTCAGAAAGCTGTTGTCTTGTCAAACCCTATCATGGCCACTTTATTTAGGATATATAGTGTCTGGATATTGTTTTTTAAACATCACATTATGGTTACTATATAAAACCAACACAGTGAATCAGACATGGATCACAGGACTTGATGACACTCTTGATGCCTCACCCCAGTGTATGGGAGCCATGGTGATGAGGTCATGTGTGGATGGAGGGAAGGTTATGCCAGCCAGGGAGGCACGTCCAGGGGTATCATTGGGGCCAAGGGTCCAGCGCAGCTCTACCAGGGAAGCTACATGCCCCCCCAGCACCTCAGACCAGCCCCACCCACTCTCACTCTCTCTGCCATCCTGGAAAAAATGAAAGTGAGATTAGACAGGTTTCCTAACATGTGAATATATGAACTTGATTTTAGAAAACAGTGGAACCTCAGTTACTGAATGCCTCCCTTTTCAAACAAATCAGTTTTTGAACAAAATTTTGAACTAATTATTTCTTTGGTTGCAGTACCATAACTCAGTTCTAGAACAAAGTTACTTTACTATGAATACTAAAAACCAGCAAAAGCTGCTGTTTGTTACTAATTTATAGTTTCTATAAATATTTACTTCATTTTTATATATATCTGGAGAAGGGACACAGTGTAAAACACTAATTCAATCTCTGAAATACGGTAAATGTGATTCCATTGAAAAGCCTCAATGTAAACAAACAGTTTTCGGTGCTCTGGAGTAATCCTGAGCCACCTGTGGTTTTCTCAATGATCCCTAATGCCATCACTACAACACAACTGCATTTTTCCAGTAGCTTTTCCCAGCTGCAAGATGTCTAAGTTTTATGATCACCTTCATTATGGTGGTAAGTGGGTTGCTCCTCTCTGTGTTCCTCTGTAAGGCTTCCCTAACTAGATTGGTCTAAACAGTATCTTCTGATGAGTTCTGTGTCACTAAGTTCATTCATTACATTCTTTCTAGATAAATAATTTGTGAGCTGGAGATGTTGTGAAGCAGCCATCTTGGTTGTGGGAGCATCTGTCATAAGCTGCTAAGAAAGTGTAGACTGGTCTCTGGGAATGGATTAATCCATTTTACATTGATTCCTATGGGGAAAATAGTTTTGGTTTTTAAACATTTCAGATTTTGAATGGTATTCAGGAATGAATTAAGTCTGAGAACCAAGGTTCCACTGTATTTATGAAAGCAGTTATCCAGCTGCTTCTCTGAACCATCTATATCAAATCAAAGCCATAATTAATTCACCTCCAAAGATCTGTGCCACTAACCAATATAGGTGCCACAATGAAATTTCTTTTCTCAATGAATTTTTGAGATTTAACGTTGAGACTTAATACTGGGGCTTGTTTTAAGACATTTCCTGTAGTGTGGGACAAGTACCTCAGTGAGGGTGGCCAGGGGGCAGCGGTCAACAGGCACAGGCACTCGGCAGGAATCCCCTGCCTCGATGAGAATATGTTTGGTGGGAGTGTAGTGGAGGTCCATCTCATGGGTGGCACAGTTGAGCAGGTCCAGCACCACGTAGCACTGGTGGGGGAGTTCTGCCGGCAGCACATCCCAACGCGTCACCTGCAGAGATGGTGTCACCTCCACACTCACCCCCACCTGTGTGCTGCGGCAGTACTCAGCACTCATCCCAGCACCCCCAGAATACTTCACCAGCAGATTGGCCTCCAGAGTCCTGTTGCTGCAGCCTGGAAGAGAAGGAATAGATTTTCAGGTGGGCACTTCTACCTATGTGTGCAGATTGTCCAAGAAGGAAAACAGTTGTAGGGTGTGCTGAGTGGGTGGGTGGTAGGCACTCACCTGGTGTGGGTGCCGTGGTGCGGGTCCTCACGCTGGAGGTGGCTGCCTGGGTCGAGGAGGAGGAGCCAGACCTCATGCTGGAGCCAGAGCGAGAGGACAGCAGTGAAGCAGAGGAGTCAGCACGGCGGGCACGAGGGGCAGCACGGGTGCTGGAGGTGGCCACTGACTGTCTTGAGGGAAGTGAGGGGGGCCCGCCAGACACCAGGGATGGTGGTTCACTGCCGGAGAGCAGGCTGGTGGTCTCCAGGGACTCGTCAAGTCTCCCTGGAGCAAGGAAGTCACAGGCAGCATACACGTAGAGGGTGAGGGAGGCGCGGCCACCAGGGGGGATGGGCAGCTGGGCCTGGAGGTTCTCTCGGCTGTACTGAAACACCTGTGGCACAACACATTGTAACTCAATGCCATTATTTGTATACCCATCACAATTATAAGTGCCTAACACTGTACTATGCATTATATCAATTTATACATCATACCACAAACCTTCTAAATTGTGTGACACATTACAAAGAACAGAAAACTAAAAAAAAAAAGAAAATAATTTAAAAGCAATTGTATACAAACAGTAGCAATGATAGTAACTTTAAAGATCCATGTAAAAAAAGCAAGATCTTACATCAATCATAGCAAGGGATAGAGGTCCTCAGTCACAAGGCATGAGCATGTAAGTAAGTGAGCAGCATCTCACAGTCACAAAGCACAATGAACATGTACCTGATGCAGCATATCCTTATCCATCTTTGACTCAAGGGTGATAGCGAGTTCCTCCACAGGTTGAGAGGAGACGTTGTGAAGCACCACCGAGCACTCATGAGTCTCCCCGGCTGACAAGGACAGGTGGAGGCTGCCGCACTCCTCCCCCACGGCTTGTTCTGCCCCAAGACTGCCCGTGCTGCTGTTGCCAGACAGGATCTGAAGCACAACCATACTGCATCACAGCACAAATTAAAGAACAGTCATGGATTCAAGAATATACCACACTTCCTTGTAAGGTGTCTGGTGGTTCTCTCGATGTCAAGCAAAGTGTGAACTCACTTGTATCATAGGAAGGGCAGGCACCACGTTGATAGTGTACTGGGGCGTCCGCAGGTGAGGCAGGAACTTGAAGCGACAGTTACTGGTGACTCCCATCACTGTGGAGGAGTATCCAGTGATCTGCAGCTGCCCAGATCCCTGTGGCCTGCCCCTCAGGGTTACTGACTGCAGTCCGCGCTCATTCTTCAGCACAATGGTGGACGTCCAGGACTCAAACTGGACCTCTTCTGTGATGAGCATCTGTAACAGGTAACACACATGGAGCAACAGCCAACGCATCAAGGCACAAATGGACAACCATGAACACGTCACTGCCATGCAACTACGATGGAGTTAGGGTGGTACGTGAAAACCAAGTGAATGATGGTAACACAGAGGACAAATTAGGATTGACTGAGAATGCATAATTACTGTAAATATTTTATCCTTACTTGACAAATCATATTTCTAAATAGCAAATAATGTGTCTAATTTAAAATGTAAAGCTTACCATGGTTGTGATTTTGAGCTCAAAAGGCATAGGATTCTCCAGCTCCAGACAAACTTCACATACATCACCTTCCACCCAGTCAAAGTCTGAAAGGAGAGAGGAACACATGACAGTCAATGGTCAGAAACTGGAGGGCTCTTAGTGACAAAGTTCTTGCCCTGTACATTTGCCTCACCCTCTCAACAATTTCCAGTCAAGAATCCAAACAAGAGTCACTCACCGACTTTTCCCTGAGACTTCCTGTCATTGTTATTGGAGAGGGAGGAGAAGGGTGAAAAGATGAAGGGTCCATTGTCATCTTCAGGTATCAGTGATGATTTTTTCTCAGCTTTCCGGCCTCCTGCTGGAGAGACAATGCGCACTCGCCTGTTGGAGGAAGAGGGACATGAGCCAGTTTTTGTGATGCTGTACAGTCTTGTCCAAATCCACCATTCATTTGGATGCTTCAAGGTGTGCAGACTCACCTGCAAGTGGGGATGTTGAGAAAGTTAACAGGAGGAATGATGATGCCAGTCTCCTGCACCACCAGTGGGGCTGGACCACTGCCACTGCGGGCACTCAGGGACTCCAGCATGAGGGCTGTCTCCTGGCGCTCTGGGTCCTTCAGGTGTGGCAGCATGGCACTCACTGACACACACAAGGAAACACTTATATTAGGTCTTGTTTCATCACAAACTAAAGATACCAGAGGTGACAAAATATAAATAAAATGATAGTTATCAGATACCATTCCAAGTGCCAACCCAAACAGGTGCACAGGTCCTGATGAGACCATGCAGGCAGCACATCCAACACTTGACAACCACCAGCCCATCTTACCCAGGAAGGCCTGGTGACGTGTGCAGAGGGCATTCTGGCCCATCCTTCGTGACGTGCCCACAAGCTCCTGAAGGATCTGAATTTGCAGGGATGGCCATCCTTGGCTTCCATCTGAGTAGGATCACAGAACACATCAGATCATGTATACAAGAGGCAGAGAAGACCTTAACTTGTGCATTTGTCACAGTTTTGACAAAGTTCATTAACATAATCATGAACAAAATTAACATAACAATAATTAAGTGGACTTTTTCCTTGAGGTCTTTTTAGCTGTTGATGAGCCTCATTTACACACACACACACACACAAAGTCTACTGTTATTGATGATACATAGCAGGCACTTAGCAGAACACTGTCATGTAAAGCTGCCTGTTTTACATGATACTGCATGTACACTGAAGGCCCAAGTGTTCCATGCAGCACCACAATATAGCTTCTGACTACACACACAAATATATCAGGCTCACCTTTCCTGAACTCCAGAGGGTCCAGACAGACCTTGTAGCCATCAAGGGTCTGCAGCAGCAGGCGGTAACACTGGCCCCAGTCAGGCTGCTGGTTCTGGGGAGCCACACATCGCATGGCTGCTACACGCCGGAAGAAGGAAGCCTTACGCTGGAATCCCACCTGATGGTACAAGTCTGCCAGGGCACTGAAGCGGGCAATCTGAAACAGTGACAATGGGGTAAGTGGCCATGCAGCTAGTGGAGGACTTCCTTGCACCATTCCAGAGGGAGGTGAGACTGACCACTGACCATGAACTGGACACACACACACACACACACACACACACACACACACACACACACACACACACACACACACACACACACACACACACACTAGCTTATTCTTCCGTCAGTTACTACTGCATCACCACCCACCACTCCCCCCCATCATGCTGCCAATGCCATCAGCCACCTTCATTCTGCACTTTTCATCCCATATGAAGATGTGAACAATGTCAAAGTCTGCATCACAACACACTTGCCTTCTCCTCATCAGAGAGCTGGAGGTTGATGAACACCACATTGGAGAGGAACTCTGCTGCCATGAGGTATCTCCTCTGCTCAATGAGGACGTGAACTGCCTTGATGCTGGCCTCAGTCTCCACCACACCAGCATTGCGGTACTGTGGAAGGGGTAAAAAGCTGTCAATCAATTCAGATACAGTACTCCAATAAAACTTTGTGGCTAAGGCTATAAGAAAATTTCTCCCAGTTTGAAACTACTGTGAACAAACTAAAATCACAAATTTTCGGTCATATGCAAAGCATTATGACCTGATGGGATCCCTCCTATTGTTCTCTGAAACTGTGCCTCCGTGCTTGCACCTTGCCTCGTCAAACTTTTTCAACTCTGTCTGTTAACATCTACCTTTCCTTCTTGCTAGAAGTTTGCCTACATTCAGCCTGTTCCTAAAAAGGGTGACCATTCTAATCCTATTGCTTTAATTTCCTGCCTGTATAAAGTTTCTGAATCTATCCTCAACAGGAAGATTCTTAAACATCTATCACTTAACAACCAGTATGAGTTCTGTCAAGACCGCTCTACTGGTGATCTGGCTTTTCTTCCTGAGTCTTGGTCATCTTCTTTTAGAGATTTTGGTGAAACTTTTACTATTGCCTTGGATATATCAAAAGCTTTTGATAGAGTCTGGCACAAAGCTTTGATTTCCAAACTACCCTCCTACAGCTTCTATCCTTCTTTCTGTAACTTCATCTCAAGTTTCCTTTCTGACTGTTCTATTGCTGCTGTGGTAGATGGTCACTGTTCTTCTAAATCTATTAACAGTGGTGTTCCTCAGGGTTCTGTCCTGTCACCCACTCTCTTCTTATTATTCATCAATGACCTTCTAAACAAAACTTCTTGTCCTATCCACTCCTATGCTTATAATACCACCTTGCACTTTTCCACGTCTTTTCATAGATGTCCAACACTTCAGGAAGTAAACATTTCATGCAGGGAAGCCACAGAATGCCTGACTTCTGATCTTTCTAAAATTTCTGATTGGGACAGAGCAAACTTGGTAATGTTCAATGCCTCAAAAACTCAGTTCCTCCATCTATCAACTCGACACAACCTTCCAGACAACTATCCTCTCTTCTTCAATGACACTCAACTGCCCCCCTCTTCTACACTGAACATCCTCGGTCTGTCCTTTACTTATAATCTGAACTGGAAACTTCACATCTCATCTCTAGCTAAAACAGCTTCTATGAAGTTAGGCATTCTGAGACATCTTCGCTAGTTTTCTCACGCCCCAGCTGCTAACTCTGTACAAGTGCCTTATCCATCCATGTATGAAGTATGCTTCACATGTCTGGGGAGGTTCCACTCATACCGCTCTTCCAGACAGGGTGGAATCAAAAGTTTTTCGTCTCATCAACTCCTCTCCTCTAACTGACTGTCTTCAACCTCTCTCTCATTGCCACAATGTTGCATCTCTAGCTGTCTTCTACCACTATTTTCATGCTAACTGCTCTTCTGATCTTGCTGACTGCATGCTTCCCCTCCTCCCACGCCTTCGCTGCACAAGACTTTCTTCTTTCTCTCACCCCTATTCTGTCCACCTCTAATGCAAGAGTTAACCAGTATTCTCAATCATTCATCCCTTTCTCTGGTAAACTCTGGAACTCCCTGCCTGCTTCTGTATTTCCATTCTTATGACTTGAATTCCTTCAAGAGGGAGGTTTCAAGACACTTATCCTTAAATTTTTTACTACCACTTTGGACCCTTTTATGGGACTGGCATCTCAGTGGGCTTTTTTTTTTTTTTTTTTTTGGATTTTGGATTTTTTGTTGCCCTTGGCCAGTGTCCCTCCTATGTAAAAAAATAAAATAAAAATAATAATACCTCAGAGCCACCCAATCCCCACTTCAGAAATGTAGCACTGTCATCCAATCACAGTGGCATCCCCACCTAACCATCCATGCTACACATCACCAGGACTCATGAAAAGTATTTGACATGGAAATACCAACTTATGAAGGTAACACATGACCAAGAAATAACATTTTTGCACATAAGTATCCAACATCAGTCATGTGTGAGTGCCAAGTGCTTTACAGCTAGACAAAGTGGTATTGCCAGTGCCTGGTTGAGGGCAAAGTGGTGCCTCACCTTGCTGTAGTGGACAATGGCCTCCCGGTACTTCTCCACAATGTCGTCTGGTGAGAGGCAGTGCTTGCTGGTCTGCTTGACGATGGTGGGCTCCAGACCCGAAGGCAGCGAATTGGTGTTGATGGAGCCATTGCGACTCCTGTTAAGCACACCACCTGCTCCACCCTGGTGCCCCCCTACCCCAAGACTAGAGTAGCGTTGCAGCCCCACACTGCGCCGCAGGTTTGGGTACAGCATCACCACTGATGCCGCACACAGTCCCTCGAAGCACGCTGTGGAGAGGGAGGGTCTCATGTGACAAACAGTACAGGAAATAGTTCTGTTTTACATAGCACCACAGTAAATAGGCACAAGACTGCCATGCAATGGGACAGAATGGATTAATACCAAAAGAAATCAAAACATAGTTCAAGAGATTCAAGAGAATATATAATCCTTAAAGTGGAAGACAACAAGTAAGACAATGACTCCCAAAAGACATTTTAAGAAAAGAGGTGGAGGTTCAGGTAAGAAATATAATTTTAAAAATTTTGTAACAAAAAATAACAAAAATAAAACAGCAGAGAACATGAAGAGGGAACTAGGATTAAAAAAGACAAATAATAGAACAGATAGATGTGTGGTGTATGAAGAAACATTAAAAAGGTCAATGTACAAGGAAATCTGAAGAACTGTCAATGTGATGAGGCCGACCTGCAAGCCAGAGCCAGTCGTTACAGTGGCGCAGTGTGTCGGCAGCATGACTGTACTGAACGATGGCCTCCACAGGCAGGCCAGCCTGGAGGGTGAGATCAGCCAGCTGCTTCCTGAGGCGACCTGCACACCGCTTCTTGTTGGTGCGAGAGTCCATGTCCAGCCCAATGAAGTCCTGTCAAACATTGGTGTGTTATGACTCAGCATCAAGGCTGTGGTGGGTTGCAAACCAAACTCAACCAACGAATCAAAACAGAACTCCTCCAATTTATGCATGGTTAAAATACACAGTTTCACAATGATGCATACCAGAAATACATCAAAAATTTTTCTACATGTGAAATTTTACATCACATGCACAACTCATATCAAGCATAATGATAATCAATCTATCACCTGATTACATTTCATTACAGTTCACTTTTAAGAACAGCAAGCATTGCACTTTTGAAATTACATCACTTTAGCACATAATTGTTGTATTCAGTGATTGCTGAACACATATGTAGTGATGGAAACAAGGCAACTCCTCACTCACCTTGCGTTCAAATGGAGCACAGAGCAGAGGCGGCCGTTCCAGCTTCTCCTG
The DNA here is from genome assembly GCF_035594125.1 of Scylla paramamosain. NCBI lineage: Eukaryota > Metazoa > Arthropoda > Malacostraca > Decapoda > Portunidae > Scylla > Scylla paramamosain. Next base: position 7,480,787 of record NC_087188.1, read on the forward strand.
ACTCTTGTCCAGGCGCTTGGACTCCAACACCCAGAACAGGGAACTCACAAACTCCTGCAGCTGACTCTCAATGTTCACCGCATGGTCTCCTGTTGGGTAGAACAGTGCCCGGGTCTTGAAGTTGGAGGGTGGATGGAGGCAAACTTTGGATGCCTGAGAGGCTGAGGAGTTGATGGAAGAGTGGCTGGTGTCAAGCATTGATTCCACAGCAGAGTCTCGCGGGGAGTCCGCCTTGGTCTCCTCACAACAGCCAACCTCACTGGTGCTCTCACTGCCGGAGTCTGACCCATTGACGTGATTGGTGTCAATTTTCAGATCGGCTGCACCTTCTGAGTGGCTGTCTGAGTCGGTGGGCTTCTCCTCTCCACCAACTGTCTCGTACACACCACTGTCCCGGTCTGTGCTGCCGGCAGACACCTTCTTGACGTGAGCATGGCCGTTGATGGCCGGGACAGGGGTTTGTGGGGCACCTCCGGGGTCCGGCGTGCCACTGGGGTCTGGGGAAGTGCTGCGGGAGGGCCCCTGGGAGGCCGCCTCATACATGGTGCCATCTGGGTTGAGTCCCAAGATGATGCAGCGCGAGTCATACAGCGTGGAGGAGTACTTGACCTTGAGGCTCTCGTGCTGCTTGCAGATGTCATTCAGGTCACTCTGGCTACCCACCTGACCTGGAAGGCGAGGCAGGGTGTCAGTAACAGATTTTAAGTTCAAAGATGACCTGTTGAAATTAGTCTACTGAATCTAACAATAAGTAAATCAATCATGAATACAACCAATGTTTACCAAGCATATCAGAAAAACTAAGTACCTCAAGCTAACTGCAAACAATAAATGGCAAAATAGAGTACTCCCTCCATAGCATGTAAGGTGACTAACAGAAAAACCAGCAGAGAAGCAGAGTAAAGAATAACAAGAATGACTCCCCAGCTAAGGAATTACTTTATCAAATGAAGAATCTGGTCATTTTACTCTATTTATTTATATCTACAATGAACAGTCAAATAAATACTAAAAGGAAATAGTACAAGTAAATTGGAGTTGAGAGCAGTGAGCCGAGTGAGCCACCAGACCTACACAGACCTATGGTAATGATGCCCAGGACTCTGCGGTGTGTCTGGAAGTCACCCCAGTCGTTGTTCTCGATAGGGTAGTCCCGGCGGTAGGTGACCCACACTGGCCGCTGGGACCCATTGGAGTCGTTCACCTTGACATGACCGACTCTGCTGATTCGCTCGTACAGTTTATGGAACGAGCGGCTCTTTAATTGGGATCCTGAGGAGAAGAGGAGAGTTAGATGCCATGGCTGTTGAGAAGGAAGGTGTAGAGTGGTGATATAAATGAGCCATTAAAACATGATAACCATAACACTTGGATGTGGCTGAATAAAGGGTACTTAGAAATAGCTGACAAAGGGATGGAAGACTGATAGAAAAATAGATATAGCATACAAAGTGAGACATGGACAGAGCTACTAAAGGGAGACTTGGCCAGGTTTTTAGAAAGGAAGCACATATCACAGAATTACACAGGAATAACAGATTAAAAATACAAACATCAGTAAATTATATAGAAAGAAACAATGCTGCTTAAAAACACAAATATCAATAAATCATAGAAATGGAATTAAATAATGCAGATCTAAAACAATAAATCTGGGTAAATCATAGAAATAAAAAGAAAAAAGAAAAAGAAATGCACACATGCACACATGCGCGTGCGCACACACACACACACACACACACACACACACACACACACACACACACACACACACACACACACACACACACACACACACACACATGCCAGTCAATAATTCACATTCTCATTAAAATTCATGAAAGTAAAAAAGAATAATACATTCATAAAATATAAACTCCATTAAGATCACTTATCTGCTTCAAAATCATCTTAATTTCTAACACTTCTTAATTTTTTTTTTGAAGGGGAGAAAAAATTAAGCACTTCCTTTCATTTATTTTGGGCCTTTAGTAACCATGATTCACAGAAAACATGTGAGGGAGGAAGGGACACTCACCCACTTGTCTGACGAGCACCAGCAGGGTCTGGTGGTGGTGGGGGCTGGTGGTGTAGTCTGGGTAACTCATGGTGGTGACAGGTGGAGGGGTGGACAGGATCACACTCACAGACGACCTCATGTCCCTCCCCGCCCGCTGCACTCACCCCTGGACACACCCTGTGGAGAGGAACACAATGCAGCATTACACAACACGTCTCACAACACAATAATGAAGTGTGTGAATTAATAATAACCAACAAGCTTTTCACACCTGTTTCCTGGGACTTGCTGTCATATAAGTAAAAAAGAATCAATCTAAACATACTATAATGTGTATATATCCCAGGCTGGTATTTCTGCTTGAAATTATACATGTAAACCAGACTAACATCAAAGAATGAAAAACAGAAATGAACCTGTCCCTCACAATGTTGCTTAGTACTGGCTATCTAAAGTATGTGGTAGCACAGTAAAGGCAAAGGTTCATACATACCTACATACAATCATACAAGTAAATAAGTATGTATCCATAAAAGGTTTTGAATCAACTCTAGTCTTACATTTGTCACATATATGTACGCAGAGAAACAATTGAGTTCAAGGTTCAAACACACCACTAGGGCCCTCTGGAACACACTCAATTGGGACTCCTGAGAGGAAATTTTAGACTGTTGTCATTGTGGTGAAGGAGTGAGGGAGAGCAACTTGCAGCCTGCCACAGTCCACACACACACACACACACACACACACACACACACACACACACACATCTCAGTTAACTAACCCAGTACACACTTCTAAATTTAGACACCTCCACCTCCAGTTATCACCCACCTAACCTCAATTATTCCATCTGCTCATAAATTCATTAAATCTCCATATATCCAGTTATCCTTCACCCAACCAATCACTTATTAATCCATCCACCTTCCAGTTATCTTCCACTCACTCCCACCTCACATTTATTGTCTAGTCAATATCCATCCATGCACCCACTTAACCACTTAACTCATTCTTCCATCTCCCAACCACTTACACACACACACACACACACACACACACACACACACACACACACACACACAGACCAACATCCAATCATCATCCACCTACCCATCTACTGCCTTCAATTGTCACCTAGCTAGGCATCCACTCATTATAACTCCACTTTCTCTCTCACCTCATCACCCATAATCACACACACACACACACACACACACACACAGGTGAATCACTCTCATTCAAGACTAATAACACAATTGCTTAATGGATTACTCAACACACAAAGGCCTTCACTAATCTCTGTAATGAAGGGAAGGCAGACATTCCAAGTTAATCTTTATGTGAAAGGTACAGGCATTAGAAATAATAACCACAATTGCTCTCACAAACTTTGCAACATTCCTGCTGTTGAGTAAAAAACATAATGTCATGGTAAATTAGTAAATGACACAAGCAGTTGAAGAAAATATGATGATTCAGGTCTCATGGGAATGTGAAAGCAAGGAATGGATGAAGTAATGAGGATTTTCTAAGTGAAGAGGTGATCAAGTAAATAAAATATCACTGCAAGATAAGACAAACAATAAACTTTCTTTCCATCTATAATACTTATCACACACACACAAAAAAAGGAATTAATATACTTTCCATCTGTTATACCTTAACAAACATTTTTAACAAGCAATGTATACAATTGAATAACTAAAGTACCATTATCTTACACTGCCTTTTAACTGTGAGCTGGTGGTAGCATGGCGGGGTGTGTGTGTGTGTGTGTGTGTGTGTGTTGACAAACAGCAGGCCAGGATGTGATTCATAGCTAGAACATTAAGTAACACACCACCACCACCTCCTCCTCCTCCATATCCTCATCCTCACAAAGACAAGGAAGACAAAGAAGAAGAAGAAGAAGAAGAAGAAGAAGAAGAAAAGGAGGAGGAGGAGGAGGAGGAGGAGGAGGAGGAGGAGGAGGAGGAGGAGGAGGAGGAGGAGGAGAAGAAGAAGAAGAACAAGAACAAGAACAAGAACAAGATCAAGAACAAGAAGAAGAAGAAGAAGAAGAAGAAGGGAGATACTAAAAAGAGGAATGAGGAAAGATTTGAAGATTACACAGAGACTGACTGAGGACAGCAACACACACACACACACACACACACACACACACACACACACACACACACACGACTTTCCACTTTCCCACTATTTCCTCTTCTTCCACAAAGAGATGAAGTGGAGGAGGAGGAGGAAATAAAATTGCGTATTTGCGAGAGGAAGGAGGAGGACAAAGGGAGGAAAGAAGGAAATGAGGAGGAGGAAAGAGAAGAGGATGGTGATGATGATGATGAAAAAAAAGAAAGTGGTGGTGATGATGATGACGATGGTGATGATGAAAAGAAAAATGGTGATGATGATGAGAAAACTTACAAAATCGTGCAATAGGTTCTTGACGTCTACCTTGAGAGAGAGAGAGAGAGAGAGAGAGAGAGAGAGAGAGAGAGAGAGAGAGAGAGAGAGAGAGAGAGAGAGAGAGAGAGAGAGAGAGAGAGAGAGAGAATGGTGGGTACTCTGAGGAAGTACCAAACACTTTCTCTATTCTATTCAAGCCTGGAGAAGACAGGATGAGGAGGAGCAGGAGGAGGAGGAGAAGAGAAAAACTGTTAATGTAAAAAAAAATAATAATAACTAGGCAGATGAGTCTCTCTCTCTCTCTCTCTCTCTCTCTCTCTCTCTCTCTCTCTCTCTCTCTCTCTCTCTGATAGATACATTAATGGATATAGGTACTGAGGTGTGTGTGTGTGTGTGTGTGTGTGTGTGTAAGAGTGAAAGGCACCCAGGCGTGTGTAGTTCTAGTAATGGTGTGGGAACATTGTTAAGACACACACACACACACACACACACACACACACACACACACACACACACACACACACACAGCTGGCGTGAAAGTAGGACGAATTGAGTTGAATTAAGACGAAGATGACGAGGATGAGAGGAATAAGCAGGAGGGACTGAGAAGGCCGTGTGTGAGGCAGTAAGGGAGGCTAGACGCAACGCTAAAAATAAAAACCAACAGTCGAACACCAAGGAATGCGTTAAAACACCCCAACACAGCCAAACATTAGTCACGAATCATCACTACCGCGTTATGAGGAGTCGGTAGTTACGGTAGAAAAGTTTGGAATCTTGCGGAATGATGAAATAACCTCAGCCTCATCATTTCGAAACAGACGGAGATTTCAAGACACTTCGCATGATTTTGGCTACTCCTTTTGCCTGCTCTTCACGGACCGGCATCTTCAGTGGGCCGCCTTTTTCACTCTTCTTTGTTGCCCTTGACCAGAACCCCTCTTGAATAAAAATAAATGAATACTTAAAATAATTCAGGGGAAAAGTATGATGTTTTGTTTAAAATCGTGATCTACATAATGAAGGACTAGCTATGAAATGAACTCAATCTAGACCCTCGAATGAAAACGCCAATGTAATTTCAATATTATCATGAACCTTTGGATACGATGATGTCATGAATGTTTGAAAGTTACGAGAGGATAATGAGAGCGTTAATTAAGAAAGGTCAGGATTCCACAAGTTAACGATGCTGAAAAGGGCTGGAATGCATGCGAGGTATAATCTTGTGTCAGGAAGCTTTAAAAATTATTACGAAACATTAAAATAGTGCCAGGAATGTGAAGATGTTAACTAAACTGTGTGGTGTGTGTAAGTTGTAGCAAGGAAGTTGTGGGAAGGAATTTGTGTAATGTGCAGAGAGAGAGAGAGAGAGAGAGAGAGAGAGAGAGAGAGAGAGAGAGAGAGAGAGAGAGAGAGAGAGAACGACCTTGGTGAAATGGTTTGTTTCCAGGGTAGGCTGGTTAATGCGTCACCCTGGCCCTCCTCCTCCACCTCCTCCTCCTCCAGCTCCTCCTCTCTATCGCCGACGCCCACCAAGCCCTCTTTCATCCCTAATTTCCTTCCTCTTCTCCCTCCTCTCATTTTCTTCCTCCTCCTCCTCCTCCTCCTCTTAATCTTTTCTCATCCTCTTCCTCTACCTCCTCCTTCGTCAATGTTTTCCTAAAGCCTTCATTAATTTTCTCTCCTTTCGTATTGCATCCCTTTCTTTTCTTCTTCCGCCTCCTCTTCCTACTACTACTACTACTACTACTACTACTACTACTACTACTACTACTACTACTATTGTTATTTATACTAATACTGCAAATATCAGAGCATAAAATAGAACAATTATAGATACAATAAAGCTACAATGATATGTGTGTGTGTGTGTGTGTGTGTGTGTGTGTGTGTGTGTGTGTGTGTGTGCATATCCCATGGCTGTCACGCAAGGGTTGAAACACACTACCTCTCCCTCTCTCACTCACTTAACTAGTCATCCTGCCCCCCCCCCTCTCTCTCTCTCTCTCTCTCTCTCTCGTTACTAGAGAAGAATATGCTTGCTCTCTTTATCGTGTCTGGCCTTGACCCGAGAGAGAGAGAGAGAGAGAGAGAGAGAGAGAGAGAGAGAGAGAGAGAGAGAGAGAGAGAGAGAGAGAGAGAGAGAGAGGCAGGTCGAGGCAGGCATGGTGACACCCACACTAGCCAGTCAGACCACCACCACTGTCACCACCACTACCACTATCATCATCACTACTACCACCATTATCATCACCACACCACCGCTACATGCCAAGTCCCTCACCACCACCACGAACAACAACAACAATAATAACAATAAAACTGCCGCACATTACTACTACTACTACTACTACTACTACTACTACGACCACCACTACTACCGCATTCCTAAGTCCTACCCAGGAATTAAGCATAAAATAAGCAGTAGTTCACCCTGCAGTGGTGTGAGGGGAGGGGCGGAGGGCGTCCTTGAGGGGGGAGGTGGTAGCACAACACACACACACACACACACCACACACACACACACACACACACACACACACACACACACACACACACACACACACACACACACACACTTAAAAAAAAAGATACATGGGTGCTCAAGGGAAATACATACGTGTGTGTGTGTTATGCTTAGATGCTTACACAAGAAGGAATCTCTCTCTCTCTCTCTCTCTCTCTCTCTCTCTCTCTCTCTCTCTCTCTCTCTCTCTCTCTCTCTCTCTCTCTCTCTCCACCACGAAGGAGGGAAAGACCGGGATTCGAACCCAGACCCGTTACTAATCATTCACCGCCACTCAGCGACCACAATGCCTTAGATGCTGGTTGGCCTTGGCTGGCCCGCCACAGTTAGGTAACCAGTAACTAAGTATCTCTTTCACGCCCCGCTAGCTGCCTCTCCACTAGTCACCGCAGGCAAAGCTGACCTAGAAGACACGCCTCCTGCATCCGCCTCTTGCCTGTAGCTGGCTGGTGCACTCACAAATAATACGTTGAGGTATACGCTATCGGAACGTAATTCTGAAACTACCTTGAAAACGATCTAGTTGAAGTGACAGGTTTTTAAGGGCGTTTTCATGGTCGCAGTGACAGATTAACAAGGTTTCTGCATTATTAACAGGTAGAACACTCTCAAGAACCCGGGTAATCATCTGTGTGATCTTTGAAAAATAGTCGAGGTGAAACAGCGAAGTGTTTGTCAATACGAGCGAGACTGTATTCCCAAACGTTCTGGCGCCTTGCCGTGTTAAGTGGTTACAGTGAGGTTGAATAGGGTTGTTTTAAGTATATGTATAATTCGTGATAATTCATTAGCAAAAAATCTATACTGGGTGCACAACGTAACTAACAGAGCGTTTCTGTTCACAACCCAGTGACATGAACATAACCAAGTACTGTATAAAATGTGAACGAAAGGAGAAAACAAAAGAAATCAAGCGATACAATACAACAAAAACCCATAAGAACCTGACTAGTTATTTGGGTGACCTTTGAAAATAATCTGGGATATAG
>NC_087188.1:7503734-7606234 GCF_035594125.1 Scylla paramamosain
CTCCAAGAATCATAATTTTGGCTCATATGGATTTAAATCTTCCTCCTCCACTTCTTTTAGCATCTCCTTCACCTTCTCCTCTTTCCCCACTCCCTTCACTTCCTCTCTCTCAGTATCTCCTCTCCACATCTCACAGCATAGCCCTCAGATAAGCTTTATAGGCAAAACACAAAACAGACAGGCTGAAAGGAGTTATGATGAATGGCATTTGGTAAGATGATAGATGATACACAGGTGATGAGTGTAATGCAAGACACAGATGATTAAAGTGATAAATGGTCCACTTTGGTGATTAACAGGAGCAGCTCAAAGAATTAGTACATATTCAGAAAAATGAAAAAGAGTAGAATGGAGAGGTGGTATGACGTCAGGCTTGCTCAACATAATAAATAAGTAGCTCGCTTCACTTTACCTTATGGATGGACAGAAGTAGATGCAGGTCATGTTTACCTGTCTGTATCACCATCCTTGCATCAGCACACTTACCTGTAAATGATAATGAGTAAAGTTAGTCACCATAAAAACAAAAAATTACAAAAAAGCTTAACACATAAATCAAACCAAAACAGTTTTATAATCACAGTAAAGATAAATAGATAATACACTTCTTGCATCCATGACAATTTGGAAAAAAACTAAATTTCACACCTAAATGAAAAAAAAAATATATATATACATAATGACAGTCAGGAAAGTAGGATAAGACACATCTTGTATCTACATCAACTTGGAAAAATAGCAAGACTTCACAACTAAATCAGAAACAAAGCAATATACAATCAGGGTAAAGGTAGAATGATAATACAATCTCACATCAACTTATGAATACATCAACAAAATAAAACAGAGATACTACAAAAGAACCAACTGACCCACACAGGCAGCTTGACTGAAGTGACCACAACAAAATGTCAATCCACTAACCCAACAACATTATAAAAAGCAAAGTTTCCTCTCTTGGTGTCAAGGAAGTCACACAGAGGAGTAGCAAACACTACAGAGCTGCCATTCGGTAAACAAGCACCTGCCGCGACTTAAAGTATAAGCATTTGAAGTGTCCATCAACCTAAACTTAACCCATTCACTGCTATTTGGTACATTTGCACTTAATCACTAACCACTCACACATTCTCCTTCTTCCACAGCAACTTCCAAACATTACATGGGCTAGAAATTGCAAAAAAATATATTCTTTCCATCCATTTCTTTCTTCTAGGTGCTTAAAAAAAATTTCATACATTACTTTTCGTGCTGTAAATTATTGCATACTGCAGTGAAAGAGTTAAGATAATTTAATTATCTTATGACTAAACATAATCCAGTTAAAATGTCTCATAAGCTAAACTTAAAAGAGACTAAGCATCTTTTGGGTGCAATGTCTTGTGGCCTCAACTTCTCTGAGTCCAAACCACAGACTACTGATGTGCCATGAGCCTGTCAATCTCTTAGCCTTTAACAAACATACCTGGAATCACTTATGGCCTCAATATCTTTCATCCTAAACAAGAGGGGGCTTCCCAGACTTTGACGGAGGTAAGGAAGACACGCTGTGGACCTAACAGCCTGAGTAACAACCTGCTAAAATACCTTAAATACCTTCTGTTTCAGCATATTTCAACCTAAGGTAATAATGGCTGAAACTTCTTGTGACAACTACAAATTACTAAACTTATTGTAACTTGAAACATCTTACAGTCTGGGAATCTTTCAGTCTAACCTATAAATGCATGAAATGTGTTTTGGATTGAATAAGATAGCGCCAAAACCTCTGACAACTCAATTACCTTACAACCCAAACATTTGAAGATGTCTTTCTCTCTAAACTAAAAATTACCAAAACATTTAACCTGATCACGGAAAAAATAATAAATAAAAAAAAACTTGGTGCCTACGAGTCTTTGAGGTTAACAACACCTGGCAAGAAAATTTAATACTACAAAAACACTTTCCACTGTAAACCAAACATAGCCAACCGTCTTCCGGCCTACAGGACTGACCACCAAGGCATCCTTCTGCCTAAACTCAACACCGACTCAACCACCACCTGCCGAAGCTCAAGTAACGGCCCAAAATACCACGGCCTCCTCTTATTATTCCAAACTCTTACTTAAACCCAACACATACTTCCAGTCAAATGTACCTGTGGGAATGTTAAACGCTTATCTCAGTCAGTCAGTACATTGCATTACACACAAGCCACGAGTGCAGTGAGCAAGCAGAGGGTGAGTGGATGCATAATGGTAAACACAGAGGTAATCTTTGGGAAGGGGGCGGATAAGGCCAAGTTATTCCCACAATATCACTCATCTGCCACTTGTCATTACACTGGGCCGCTCACTCACCATGTTCACTGAAGGGCACCACTCCGCTGCCTCAGTCGGCGCCGTGATATCGTCGCCACACGAGCAGTTTAGTGGAAAATAAGCCGAAAATCAGTGAATGTCGTGACTCGGGGAGAGATAGAGGAGGTCTTTCTTTGTCACAGCGCTGCCAACCCTCCCGCCGAGCTCACCCAGCAAAACAACTTTCTGGCCTTCGCTGAAATGCACAAACAAATACACTTTTGTCTTCTTAGATATTAAATGTAAGATTATCTTACCACTATTTCACTAATAATGATAACTTTCGCTACTAACATTAATTTGGCACTTTCTACTTCCGTGCCAAAGTGGGAAATATATGTTTAAGTAGCAATTGGATATTTCTATTAAATATTATATATTTTCTGATTTTATTTTTTTTTTCATTAATTAACCACTAACTCGTCACTGCTACAACTACTACTGTTATTGCATCTGGAATTTATACTCCAATAAGAACATTCGCTGTACCTGTCATGCGTGTAAACTTCTCATGAAATATTATTATTATTTTTTATGCTATGTTAGCTTATTACTAATAATAAAAAAAAAGTTCACTTTTATAAACGCTGAGTCTTATCTCGATCACTTATAGCACATTACAGTGTTTTCATGGTTTTGGCGATAACATTCAGGATGCTACAAAAAACACCTAGGAACCTGATAAAATATCTCCTTAACTCTGAAAAACAGTTCTCATGAGCGTGAAATGTTTTGAAATACGAGCCAAGTCGCCCATTTCCTTCCCTTCTTGTTTCCATGGTTACTCTCAATCACGCCCTTTTCTCCTCCTTTTGGAAATGTTGATAGTCTTTTAATTCCTTCATCTTGATTTCATAAGCGTTTTTCAGTTAATTGCATCTAAATTTTCACAGATTTCTATTGCATGGCGATGGAGAGTGGCAGGGAGAGTGGCCGGGGTCTGAAAGGTTTGCCGGCCTGTCATTAGTAAACATGTCGGGGGATCAGCTGGACGCGGCGGCAATGTCACTACCCACACCATGAAGAAGCTCAGGACGGATAAAATAATGGCCACTGTCAATGAATACCTCAAGAAAAGAAATCTAGAGGTACCTTTGTTAGATTCTGGCTGCATGGAGCCTTACTAATCAACATTGACTAACAGAAGCGCCACATTTTTTCCCCGTTTCCCTCCCGTGCTGTGGGAAGGTGGAAATTTTGTTACCTTTTACCTATTGATGTCTTGATTTTAAAGTGTAATTACAGGTTGCATGTAAATGTTTAAGAGATATAGGCCCTGTAATTAAGTTTAACCCCATAACTAGATTTTGTCTTAGATCTAGCCTAACCTAACCTGAAAGTGACTTAGACCTAACCGAACATGCACTAACCTCGTGTAACCCAATTTAGCCTAAAGAGAGCTCACATTTCCTTGATATTGCCACGGGTTGTGGTGGTGCTGTAATTACCAGTGACTTCTGGTGCCTTGCTCCAGGCAGCCAGTGCTCCCCAGTACAGGGCGTGTTTTCCTTAAGGTGCTGCTTGCTTAGGCAGGTCACCACATTGCTCTCATTTTGTAGTAAATTTTTTTTTCATTGGTGGAGGCGTGAAAAGAGAAATGTGAAAGAGATGCCTTCAATGGGATGAAAGTATGACCTGGATGTAGGTTGTGTGAGGGTCAGTGTGTTCAGCCTTCAAGCACGGGCTGTGAGGAGTGAGTCCCTGGCCAGGCAGAGGCACAGGGCCAGGCCTTCTGTCACTGATTGATGTTATCTTACAGAGTGGTGCTAATGATCTCAATGAGACCCCATTGCAGACTCCAGCGCCAGGGGGGACAGCCAGCGAGTGCCATGCTGGGGTGGTGGGGCTGGTGTCCCCTTCCACACCCAACAGCTTCACCTTCTCCACCACCTCCACTCACCACTCACAGATTGACCTCCAGTATGTGAGGTCAGTTTAATATGTCAGGTCTGCTCACTCATGGCCCGCTTAGTTAAATACCAGTGTCAGTCGTAGTGTCAGTATAGTCCTGGCTGCTTATTGTGTGACTGCAGTCTGTATGCTTGTATATATTTCATTATCTTTATCTTGTCTAGTCCAGTAATAGTCTTGGGATCTGCTCTTGTATCAGGTCTCCTTTCACTGGTGTTTCTAGTTGTTTCCTATGTGTATTGTATGGTTGTTATTACAATAAATTATCATGGTAATCTATCACGATAACATCGGGTATCAGTTATCCGATAATTATTTTTCCCATGCTATCAGCTCATCTATATCGCCAATACTTTTGGTTCCAAACTAGCAATAATCAGTAATTTTAGTTTTTGGAACATGAGCATGTTGAAGTTACAAACTTTCAAAATCAAATGTGGTTATTTTACTTAAAATAGTGTTTTTCATTAGTGAAGAGACAGGATAAACATTGAATTTGATGTTTTTTTCTAAGATTTTTTTAAAGTTTTCTGAGATACAGATAAATGAAAAAGATTTGGATTTATCACTTTTTTTTTTTTTTTACTTTAAATATCAATATTATCACAGGTATTGGAATTTTGGATTTATTGATTTATCAGCTATTGGTTATCAGGTGATAAATTTATCGCCAGTTATCAGTTATCAGTTATCACTGATAACATCATTATCAATTTTTCAGTTATTGTGATAAATATTTTCATTATTGTGCCAGCTATGGTTGTGTTTTCTGCACTACACTGCCGAGTTTCTTCAGTAAGCCTCATTTTCATCTATCTCTCCATCATTCTTTTATCTCTGACACCTCATTCTCCTTCTAACACCTTCCTGAAGGGGGTAGCAGAGACAAAGTTTCCATCTTTCCCTGTTCCAGCATAGTGAAACTTGCCTGTCATCGCTCCCCCTCCAAGATTCACACTTTAAATTAGAAAAAAAAATTGAGGTTAGTCTATCTCATTTTGATTATTCCATTCACAATGGCAGACTCAAGTCCTGGATGATGGATGCCAGTGAGCCATGCCGATCTGAACTGTCTCAAGTGTTGTTCCCACTGTTCATCCACCTCTACCTGGAGCTGGTGGCCGGCACGGGACGACAGACAGCCAGAAAGTTTTTTGGCAAACACTACCAGGTAAGATTTCTCAGTGTTCTGTTTCTTCATTTTGTTAAAGTGTCTGTAAGTATCTATGTTCTTTTTTCCTATTCCTTGCATTTCACAGTTCATATATGTTCAGTTTTTAATTTCATCTCGTCTTGCTTTCCAGGTGTTCTTGGTCAACCGGGACTATGAGAGCATCCTATCACAGGTGCTCACTGCTGCCAATGTTAGTTCATCTGTGGACATGTCAAATTCTCCAATCATTCAGAATCTCAAGTAGGTATTGAGTGACAATGAATGGTTTGCTTCATGTTCTTGGTGTTAATTCCTCTCTTTGCATATCTTTGTAATCTGTCTAAACTGTTCCAAGGAAATCTCTCACAGGGGACAGCCACAGCACAAGAGTCTCCATTTGTATTTGTCAATGCACTGTAATCTATTCTTCATATATAGTTCTATAGTATGTGCTCCATAATAGTATTCCTTTGTACCACATCCTATTCCTCATGCAAAATATAGTACTTTTACATTGGTGCAGTCTTGCCTAGTAGCTAGTAGCTGAGTGACACAGCACACTATGTTTAGTGTTCTCAATCTTAAGTTCCCTGATTTTCAAAGAATCTATTGATTATAAATTCCTGTAAAAAGATTGTCAGATCAGAAAACACAACATAAAAACTGAGGGACAACAACTCAAATTACAAGTGGAAGTGAGTGTAAAAAGGTACCCTACTTTTGATCCTGATTTACAAGCATAGTTAATTAAAAGATTCCAGTGATAAGTAGAGTTAGGGAAGGAAGACAAGACAGTGACAGTACCTTTGTTAATGATACTGATCTGTCACTTACCTGAGGGTTGCAGCCAGTCTTGTATTGCATTGTGTTGTGTGCTGAGGCAGTGGTGTGGTCATTGCAGAAGTGGCAAGTACCTGGTGCGGCTCAGTGAGGTCACACTCAACTACTTCCTACGGTACCTGAAGGCCACGGAGAACCCAACACTGCTGCAGGTGAGTATTCATAATGTCTTGATATTAAATTTTATTGTAATGCAAAAGTGATTCTGTGCATTTCACTAGGGGTTAATAATTGTGTATGTCTGTAGTGACATAACTCAAAGAATAACATTTATTGCAGCTGTTTATCATATTCATGGATGCCTTTATGAAGGAGATGGAAGCTAAAGTAGGAAATGTTGATGCAAAGCCAAAACAGAAAGAAGTGGGATGAGATGTGGTAGCATGTCTGTTCACAGATGACACTGTCTTACTGGCAGAGAGTGAAAGGGAACTTTAGAGAGTGGTGGATCATTTCCATATGTTGTGTGTGAGACAAACTGAAGATGAATACTTAGTAAAGTGAGGTAATGGTGTTTAAGAGGAGAGAAGTGGAGGCGTGTGACTTTAGGACACCTTACGGAGTTTGTGTGCCAGCTGTAGGGGGTGTGGGGTGGTTATAAGAGAGAGAATGGAGGTGAGGAGTGAGTGTACCCAGGAACAGTACTAGGTAAACATGGTGAGATGGATGAATATATGAGAGAGGGTTGTGACAGGTAGGCAGGTCATAGGATCACTCACATAAGTCATAAGGGGGAGAAATGTATCAATGGATGTAAAGAGAGATGTAAGGAATAGTATTCTGTTGACATAAATATCAGAAACATGGACTTGGAATAAGGTACAGCAATCAAGAGTGTGTGTTGTGGAAGTGAGTTATCTGAGGTGGACATGTGGAGTGACAAGATGGGAGGGTGAGAGCAGTGAAAGTGTGCATGAGAGATGTGGTATGAGTGTCTGAGCAAATGGTGTAGATTGTGGAGTGGTGAAGTGGTTGGAAAGGAACACACTGGGTATGGCTGTGTTGCAAGGATGAGGAGTGAAGAGTTTGTAAAGAAAGTGTATGCAAGTAAAGTTGAAGGTGCTGATAGGAAATGAAGGCCACTTGGAAGGTGGGAGGATGGGAAAAGGATTACACATGTGAAAGAGTTGTTAGAAGAGGTCAGGTGCCTGAACAAGCAAGATGGGAATAGGAATGTGTGGATAGGGAAAGATGGAAGCTCTTCTACCATGGCCACCACCTTGGGGACACTTAAAGAGAGCAAAGTGTCAGAGAGATAGATAGACAACTCAGAAAGATAATGAATCCAGTGAATGGATGCAAGCAAGACAACTCTCCCTATTCCAGCATGTCTGCTCTTCTTGTAAAATGCCCTGACATTATCCCTTTTTTGTTCTTGCTGCAGAGAAAAGTTGCTTAGGCCACGCTTCACTACTCCATCAGGTCCTTTCAGAAGTTCTGACAGATCCCCTTCCATTTCCTTCAGATCTTCAACACTTACATTGAGGTTGAGGTTGATGACTCTGGAGCAGGCAGCTCTGGCGCTGTGTTCCGCACTCCAGATAGCCACTCAGGGGCATCCAATGGCCTGGTCAATGGCCACACTCCAGAATCCATGACGTCAGAGACGCTGGCGGCTTCGGCTGATGGCATGGACTGCACTCAGGAGGAGCTGCAGAAGGTGAAGGATGCAATCGCCCGCCTTAAGTCTGCCCAGCCTGTGCCGCCATCGCTGTGTGTGTATTCCGTGTCTAACGCTTACAATGGCCTCAGTTGTGCTTGTGTCAACTCTGATGGAAGTCTTTTGTCCTGTGGCTTTGAGGACAGTGTTGTGAAATTGTGGAAATTGACTGCTCCAGTGCATAATGTAGGGTTTAGGCAAAAGACTTTTACGGTGGGGCCCCGGGGCGGCGTCTCCCACACCCTGCTGGCTTGTGACGCCTCCCGGATCGAGGATGACGGGGACGGGGCTGATGAGGAGGAAGAGGCCGTGGCTGAGGCAAGGAATGGTGCCCGGAGAAGGAACCGTGGTGGGGAACTGTTTGCCCTGCGGGGCCACCAGGGGCCGGTGATGGACACGTGCTTCACCCATGATTCCTCACACCTGCTGTCCGTCAGCGAGGACACCACCATGCGGCTCTGGAACCTGGAGAGTGGCCAGGCCGTGGCGCTGTACCGCGGCCACACCTACCCCGTGTGGTGTGTGACCGCCTCGCCACTCACCATGCATGTGGCCACCGGCTCATATGATACCACTGCCAGGATATGGGCCACGGACTACACCTACCCGCTGCGGACCTTGGCCGGCCACACCCAGTCTGTGGACTGCTTGGCCTTCCACTCCAACGGAACCTACCTGGCCACCGGCTCCTGCGACCGCACAGTGCGCCTGTGGCATGTCATGGATGGCGACGTAGCACGTGTCCTTGTCCACCACAAGGCTCCCGTCAGTGCTCTCGCCTTCTCTCCTAATGGAAAGTGAGTGTTGCACACATTCCATCAGTATCTCATGCACCACTTTTCCCCACAAAAAGCTGCCTACCAGTCACACACAGGCAAAAGCAGGGAAAGTTTCCTGTGCTGTGCTTTGTGCTGTTGACCTTCAGGAAACTGTAGCTGAGTAAGTTCCATGAGAGCAAGACGAGTCAAAGTGTCCCATCTCCACAGGTACCTCGCATCAGGCAGTGAGGATGGGGCAGTGTTGGTGTGGGACTTGGCGGGGGGCCGGGTGCTGGCTGACCTTGTAGGGACGGACGGCAGCACCGGCAGTACGGAGACCTCGGAGCACCTGGACCCCATTGCCAGCCTGTGCTGGTCTGCTGACTCAGCACTCCTGGTCTCGGCCTCTACAGATGGTTGTGTTCGGTCTAGCCACTTCAGGCAGACCACAACAAGGTGGGTTGACCACCACATGTGAGTAATGAACAATAATGCACTGTGTGTAGTGTACAGTGATTGTGAGATTAGATTATCAATTCTGAGTAACATATTTACTTCCAAAACTATTAAACATCACATAATATCATTACAGACATACAAAAGCATCTTATTTCATGTGCACCCTTTGACTAGTTCCATTTACTTATCTATCAATAAACTAGACTGAAATACACCACAAAGTCAATAATAATAAAAAACAGCTGAAAAATATATAGCTACTTATAGTCTACCACTTAACTTTCTACTCATACTCCAGCACATCCTGACTCACTTCAGAAAAACCATGGCTACTTATAGATTACCATTTAACTTCCTACTCACACTGCAGCACCTCCTAACACTGTGTCTCTCCCCAGCGACGGCAGCAGTGGGTGGGAGCTGAGTGAGGTGCGGCAGGTGGTGTGTGGTGCCGGTACAAATGGAGGTGTGGGGGGCGGACAGTTGCTGCACACCTCCCTCACCTGTCACAATTACCTCACAGCCGTCACTGCCCTGGATGTAGAGAGATAAAACTGAGTGTGATGTGTCTTGTCCTCTTCTTCCCCTATGTTCTCTTTTCCATCCTCTTCATTGCTCTCCTCTCCTTCTTCATCCTCATCTTCCCTTCTTTGTCCTCTCTTCCAGCCTCCTCCTCTTCATTGTTCTCTCTTTCCTCATTCTCTTCTTCCCCTTCTTTGTTTTCTCTTCATTGTTCTCTCATTCCCCCTTTGTTCTTTCTTCCATCCTTCTCCTCATCCTCTTCCACTTCTTTGCCCTCCCAGCTTCCTCTTCTTTCTTCTCTCCTCCCTCCTCCTCTTTAGTGCTCTTCCTCCTTGTTTTCATTTCTTTTCCTGTCTTACTGAAGGCTGATCTTGTTATTAAGATACATTCGCATCTCTTCATCATCATATTTTGTTTTGTTCTACATCCTCCTCTATCCATTTTTTTATTCTTGTTCCTGTTTTCTCACAAGGTAGTCTTAATAATGATACATGCATCTTTTTATTCTGTTGAAAGCTTATCTCTGTTAAAGCATCATAACATTTTACTTTTGTCTCTCCCTAATCCAGTCTCTGTTGAAACCACTTCTTTTTTCATTCCCTCTTAAAATCTAAGCTATTACGATACCTTTACATCCTCCAAACTTACATTACTTCTCTCCAAAGCCAGCCTCTCTACTCTCTAAGCATTTCTCTTCCTCCTCCTGCTCTCAGATAGTGTTGTGTTGAGGTGGTCACAGCAGTTCACCTCTCCATCAGTGCTTCATACATATGCAATCCAGTACATATTCATGGTGTAATATTAATTTGTTCTTATACTTAAGGTCTGATCTCTGAAAATGCTCAAAAGTGGATGAAAAAGAAAAGGTATAAAAAAACTGAGGCATTATCTCTAATTTTTGTAGTTTTTTGATAAACTGAAATTAATTTTTAGTGTTTTATTGAGGCAATAAGTCAGTAATGGAATGATCACTAAATAATAGTTTTTAGTGGTCTCAGTTTCATAGGTGGAAGAAAGAGCTAACTGCATCAGAAGAGTCGAGATGGGTAATCATGTGCTTAAGTGTAAGTTAATTGAGAGAAAGGAGTTACTGAAAGTTGTGTGAGAGGAAGAGTGGGTGTTTTAGGTCTGAAAGAGAAGTTTTGAGATAAGAAATATGGGAGGCCAAGAGTTGGTTGTGCTGTGTTGATGGAGAGATTAAATAGACTATTTGAAGGTACAGAGAATGGTAGACTAGTGTATGAGTATTGGTATGTGGTAGTGGGTGGAAGTGAGCACCCTCCAGTGAAATGGTAGGAAAGACTACTGGAATATATGGCAGGAGAACAATAGTTTAGTGCATGCAAGGACAAGAACATATGGAGACTTCTGTTGCAGCCCAGCCCTTTTAAGAGCAGGCATCAGATAGACATAAAAATGAGTATTACATTTTCTTCCACTTACAAGAGTCCCATAAAAATGTTGTAGTTTTACTATATATTTTTTTATATTTACCTGAGTTTACAGCTGTTTGCTTGATTTTTTTTATTTAAATCAAATTTTTCATTGTATGACAAAAAAAAAATTGTCCTGGCTGACTAAAGCACTGTAGCAAGCCGAGTTGTACAAATTTTCTTGGTACAATACAATATTATGTGTATTTTCTTACATCCATCCCCAAACTTGCTTTCAATTATCCTTTACTGCAGAGATAAAACAAGTGTTCTGGAAGGTAAGATTTCCACACGGTTATTTAGAACACCCTGATAGCTGTCCACCTCTGTCGCTGTTCATGGATGGAGCACTGCCAGCTGCCAGGACTGTAGGGGGTTGCACCGCTGCCCTTATCACTATACTGTCACCTTACGTATACAATGGATTCCTATTAAAAACTCTGGCCTTAACATATATATTTATACCAAGCTGCACTATTATCACTTCTACCAAACCAATTTTAAGTGCAAAGCCAAACTTACCTTGCATTTCTTTCATATTACCACAAATTTTCAAAGTACTCACTCCATTATTGAGCAAAAACTATGGAATAACAACACCCATCCTTTCTACAATACCACAAACTCACCCATTAACCATTTATGAAGACGAAACTGAAGAGAAAATAATAACAATACCTTTATATTCCCTCCCAATTCAATTACTCCACTTACCTAAGCCTTGCACACAGCATCTTGCTTCCAGACACTCCACTTGTCACGCCACCTCACGTGTTCCTTCCACCTCCACTCGCCACTCACAAGGGGTTCATCTCAGTGGTGGCAGTGGCAGTGGAGGCAAGGCACAGTCACAATAGGGAGCCAAAAGGAAATGTCACACCTGCTTCCACACACAACACGGATATCACTTTTCTCAACATAGGAGGCTGGCTAACGGCTACAAAGGATTAACATTTTCTCTCAAATCATTAATTCTGTACTACACAAGAAAAATGTCAATCAATATGCCTGGGAACAGTTTCATACACCAGCATGTCAAAGAAGCAGTCTGTCTGTGTCTACATGGCAGGAGGAACATGCACAAGAGCCTCAGTTTGTCT
Source organism: Scylla paramamosain (assembly GCF_035594125.1). Classification (NCBI taxonomy): domain Eukaryota; kingdom Metazoa; phylum Arthropoda; class Malacostraca; order Decapoda; family Portunidae; genus Scylla; species Scylla paramamosain. Next base: position 7,515,913 of record NC_087188.1, read on the forward strand.
GGAAGCAGAGTAACACCATCCCTTGTGCTCCCTATTTCACCAAGACTCCCAGCTAAACTTAAGGAAGGGATTTCAGAAGACACATTACCCCACATTAATTTATTGGCAATGTGATGAAAAATTACTATAGAGAACACTGAGCTATATCTCCACTCAGCAGTTTTTCCGGGGGTTATATTTTGATATAAATATAGATTCCTTATATACAAATATACACAGTCAAAACAATTCAGTGTAAACAATCCAAAAGATAAACCCAATGAAGTATAGCTAAGGTCCTTAAAGTAATAGATTTAAGCATATGAACCCAAAAGTCTTCTTAATCTTAGATGGAAAAGAATTGGTGAATGTGTGCGTTTAGCCGTGCGTTGAGCGTCCGTGAGAGAGTGGTCAGGGGCAGGTCCAGGGGGAGAGGAAGGGTACGGTAGGTCCAGGTCTGGTGCGCGCCACTTGGCACCTCACTAACCCATTCGGATGGACTGGATGATCTGGAACACGGCTGCAAAGGAAGAAAGCAGAGGTTACCTTCTGATTTCAGTCACATCCCTTTTACCAATCTTTTGCATTGTACGAAACTTGCAAAGGTTTAACATTTATAAATGGAATAGTGAACATCTTGCATAGTTATGAAATGAGCCATCCTGACAAGGGATTTTTGTTTGTGGTCCTTGGCCAGCCCTTTTTTTATACAGGAAAAGAAAAAATAAATTCATAAACTCTGGACAATGAAATGTGGAGATGTAGTGTAAGACAACCTAAGTCAAGGAACAAAATACAAGTTAAGGAGTGACAGAGAAAAAAAAGTAAATTCTGTAATATAGTAAGTTTTAGAAACCCTAACAGGAAGTATAATAAATGAATAGTAAAGATCAGATTAAAGCAAACAGGAAAATGTGAGAAAAGTAAATTGAGTGAAAGCTGAACACCTTGAAGTAGTAATCTAAATAAGCAAAGCAAGGACAAGGAGAGAGAGAGAGAGAGAGAGAGAGAGAGAGAGAGAGAGAGAGAGAGAGAGAGAGAGAGAGAGAGAGAGAGAGAGAGAGAGAGAGAGAGAGAGAGAGAGAGAGAGAGAGAGAGAGAGAGAGTACCGGTTTACTTCTGAGATGTCATAAAAGGTCATAAAAAGAAACTAATATCGAGATAAACATTTGAGTGACGCAGGTGCAGATGTGAAAGGGGCCACCTGTGACAGTGGTAGTGCAGCTAAGTGCGTAGTGGGTGATGGCGACAAACAGAGGTCAATGGGGAATGAGAGGACTGGTGGAGGCAGGTAATGTGAACTTAGGGCACAAAGTGAGTCAAGGTTAAGCAAAGTTCAGTGGGAGTTTGACCTTTTGAGACACACACACACAGACAGACAATGTAAAGAGAAGGTGAGATTTATAAATGGACATATAAAACAAGAAATAGATACATATACACAAAACAGATACACTATTACAAATTTTTAGATAGCAACAAGCAGACACAGACATGTAATAAAAGGAGAGACAGCAAGATGAATGAACAGACAGATAAAGCACAGACAGACAGACACAGAAAGGACACAAATACAAATTCAAATTAATTGCTATATAGACTCAGGAAGTGTTGCATAACCAGACAGACACTACAGAGAGCAATATACACACATGGATAAACAAAATACACAGTTGATACAAAGTTAATCAGGTCAATACAAATGTGATCATGTAGCTTCATATCTGTAAAGGTTTAGGACCACACATACAGGGTCAACAAACATGAGATCTGAGGGAAGTGGACATCTGGCAGGCAACATAGAGCCTCTTATCAGCCAGACGACCTTGACAACACACTACTCCAGCCTGTTTCTATACATTTATCTCTTGTGTACTGATACCACATGATATTTACAGCTGCACACACACTTAAGAATTGTAATGTCCTGTCTTCCTTCCCCCCCCTTTTTTTTTTTTACACAAATGGAAGATTGGCCAAAAGCTACAAATATATGAAAAATAAAGGGCTGGTTTAATTCACACTCAAGTTTTTCATTGTAAAAATTTAATATACTGCTGGATTTTCAACACATCTTTCATTTGCTTTCCTGTACAAAGAGTGAAAGTTTAACCACAAAAAGTCAGAACATAATGATTCTCAGTTACTAAACAAATATTCCAAGATGTAAAAAAAAGTTAGCTTCATGTTGATCTTTCCCTAGTTAAGGCATTTAAATGTAAGGAACACACACACACACACACAGCTTACCTGAACCACACACCACAAAGATGAACAATCCCAGCAGCCACGGACCGACTGGGTAGTTGTCTTCCTCTGATTTCTGAAACAAGACAAGAAAACACCAACAATAACAGCTGAATTATCTTAGCCTCTTTTACACCTGAATCTTCATCTACAATACAACAAACAAAATTTAAAGCCAATTAAAAACCTCACTTACATAACAACAGACATGTCATTAAAAGTTGGTTCAAGAATAAATACTGGACACACAAGGAAGGCAATGGTCATGTAGTCAGCAAATATACATGATCAACTTAGGGAGATAAATTTGAATCCTATTATAAGATAGCTATTCCTGTGCAGCTGAGTGGCTAAAGATTACCCATGTAGTGCCATTAACCCAACATGTGAGTGTACAGAGGAGCAACAGGAGGACGGCACGAACCACTACACAGTTATGCAAAAAAGGGAAAAGTCTCTTGCCCACTCATTCTATGCACTTCTAGTTTTCTTTTACATCACAAAGAGAATGTGGTGGAAGCACAACAGCATGAATACTTTAAATGGATAGCATAAAAATAACTGAGGTTCTAAGCAGCACAGATCAATGAAACACATCACCACTGCTTCATTAAGTTGGTAAACAATAAAATGCAACATTAACCAAACAATCCATTACACAAAACCACCACAAATAACAATAAGGAAGATGCAACAAAATTTCCCTCCACATGAACATTTGAATAGATAAAAACAAGCAAACTCTGGAATCAAGGAACCATGTGGCACAAAACTCTTCTTGAAATGACACTGAAAAGACAAATTAAACTTGGAAACTGCAGTAAAGCCAATTACAAAGAGCACCACACTACTGCACTCAAGTACACCCACACCACACTCCAAGCCAGCCCACCCCAGGCCAGCCAAACCACCTGTCACATGCTGGGCACCAAGGTCACACACTGGCTGCAGGAAGACAAACATAACTCAAATTTCTTCAATTCTACAAATACAATATCGCTCCAACTTTTCCAGAAGATGAGTTACCCTCTAAATAACCACTCTGGGTGTACAATAATGATATAAACTCAGCAACACAAGGTAATATGAGTGGGAGGGCATGCATGGATCAGTAAAGACAATTCTAACTTCATATTTCCTATATCCTACCCATCTGATAGTACTCCAATCCTAACAAAATGTGTGGTAACCTTCAGATTAACCATAGAAGTGAATGATACATGTAAGAATCCAGTGCTTTCCCAGCAAAAGAAGGCAATATGGGCGGGAGGGCATGTATGAATCAGTAAACATCATTCTGACACCAAATTTCTTACAATACATCCATCTGATTATACTTTCATCTAGGCGAAACATGTCATAGCCTTTAGATTAATGATAGAAGTGAATAATGTGCGTCTAAATCCCGTAGTTTCTCCCAAATGTAAGGCAATATGGGCGGAGGGATATGCATGTTTTGATAAACGTACTTTTAACCCCACGTGTCTTACAATATACCCCTCTGATAGTACTCTCACCAAGCCAAAATAGAAGTAAGTCTCTACATTTGCTATGGAAGTGAATAAAAAGAGTCAAAACCCCGTACTTTCTCCCCAAAACAAGGCAATAAGGGTGTAGCATGCACGAGGAAACAGTAAAGGCATTTAAAACCACAAAAATTCGTATATCCAATGATCAAACTCAGCCATAACCCCATCAAGTCATGTACTAGTCTTTAATTACACCCTTGAAACGGCTAATACGCCCTAAATCCCCGTAATCCCGCCGCAAATTGAGGCCATATGGGCAAAGTGTCACATTCGAAAACCGAGCAACACTCCCTCTCCCGTGCACATCACCTGCACTCACCGTGGTCTTGGGCACATTGCCTCTCTGCGTCACGTTCTTGGCCGCCTTGTCGTTGGCGAGCCTCATGCGCTGCTTGGGGGCCATGGTGGTGTGGGGACTCTAAAGGTAAATACTGGAGAGGAAGGTAATAGGACCAGCCGATGAGTGCCAAGAAACAGGACTGTCTCTCAGCTGTCAGGCCGCGCCACGCCTGCTCCCCTTCAACCCTCCGCCTCGTAAACAAGTTCTCATATATAAGAGTGCTCATTATTTACTTATTTCGCTCGTTTTATATTTTCATTCATATCGGAATTGTTATTTATTTTTTTTTCAAATGTTTCTCTTCGTATTTCAGTATTAGTGTAGCTATGTAAAGAAAATCAGAAATAATGTTGAAGTTTTGATATGCAGTATATTATCCATTATAATGCCATCCTACCTAGTGCAATATTATCTAAATAAATCAGGGATAATGTTACCACACCAAAACTCCAAGCTTTTTAGTGTATTTAATATATTAAAATAAACACCTATATGATGACCAATAGCATATTTTTGTATGATATTTATACTTCTAGAACAACATTTTGCGATATGTATTATGTTATTTTGTTATTTACTGGCCACTATTCATAAGGTATATCAGCATTATTATTATAAGGCATCCATAATATAAATGCCAATTGCTAGAAAATGTAATTAAACCGGAAAAGTCACACCATGAATTTGCATCTGAATATTATTGATGTAGGAATAATGAGAAATGTGTGTCAAAAGTAATGATAATTTTTAGACACGTGTAGGCGCCGTGTCATATTCCTCCGCGCCACGTCTGTTTTTAAAGGCATTCGAAATAATCTTCCGGAGTCTCGCAGTCTCGCAGGCTGACGTGGGAACTTTGTACTGCTTCACTCAGTCTCGATCACTTGACTGTGAGGCCTTGAATCTAAAGAAGCTTCAATAATGGTTTGTTTTGGTTAAGTTTTCTATGATTCTTAAAGATAGACTTGTCTAATAAAGAAAATTCTTGGAAAGAGAAAGTTAAAGTGTATAAATAACAGAGAATAATAAAAAAAATATTATAAGCGAAACAAACTACAGTTTATTGCCTTGATAGGGTCTAGGAGGTAAAATCATTAATATAGAGGAAGTGAAAGAAATGTTTGAAATTTAATGATCTTTGGAACGCAAGGGAAAAGTCGAGAGAAAAAAATTGAGTAGGGTTTAATGGTGTATAGCAACTGAAAAAATAATTGATAATAATAAAATGGCGTGCTAAAAGATTACAAGAAATGAAAGAAAAGAACAAAAGCGAAAGGAAAGTCGTAAAAAGAGAAAATGAGTAAAAAATATAAAAACACACATTAGGCAGTATGCAAACACTGAGTGATATTTAGAAATTAAATATAGCATAAGACCGATAAGAATATGAGGAAAATCACATTAAATAACAAGAAAATATGAAATGTCACGCCGTTGTGAAGAGGAAACCAAACTCCCGCACAGAGCTGGACATAAACAGCAGCAGACGAGGGGATTCTGTACAATATCTTGGCTCCTCTCGGCTCTCCTGTACATCCCTCAAGCCCCGAGCCGCCGCTACACACGTAAGAGAGACAATAACTTGGTATCCTGGGTGTATTTAGTCCTGGTTCTGCTTTGCTTGAGGGCATTCCAGCCATGGCAACTTGCCCACTAGTGTCTTATTTTGCTTGACTTGTTACTACCGCCAGACATTATTATGACATGTACTTCGTCTTTTTGTTCCCATACAGAAAAAGAAACTCGCACTACACTGGGCTGATGCAGAATTTTGCAACATATCGTAAAAAAAAAAAAAAAGCCATGAAACAAAAAAATAAATCATGAAATATATATATATATATATATATATATATATATATATATATATATATATATATATATATATATATATATATATATATATATAATTAATTCAAGTACTTTTATCCCAGTAGTGATATAGTAATTGACTACTAGGGATATGTGAAATGTCTTATTAAGCTCAAGTGTCACTACACCATGTTAAGCTTTTTAACCCATAATCTAACTTTCCTCAATCTCAGACAAACGTGAATATAATGTAGCCTATCTTAACTATCCTTAAACAAATGTAACAGACAGCTGACAGGCTTAAAAGATTGGATTAGGTTTAGTTAGGTCATATTAGACTTGTTAGATCAGGTTTGTCTCAGCTTGAAACTATTGATGACTTTCTTCTGGGCTGATACTGGCATTTTTATATATTTACTAATTGTTGTTCATTATAGAAATACATAAATATACTTAGGTTAAATCCTTGCTTTTAGTCACTTTTTTTTTTAAATAAGACTTTTGCAGTTGTGTCTTCTGCCATTCCTTTATTTATTCCTTTGTTTCATATCTTTAATGCAGTCCTTCCACCCTATCCTAGATCATCCTCTTCTTCACATTTCTATTACTTCCATAGCTGAGGCTTCTTCTGCAATGTGCTGCTCTTATACAAAAAGTACTTAGAATAGGCTTTGCTTATGAAGAGAGAAAATAATAAAAGCAAATAAAATAGATAAGTAAATAATGAAACTTGGCACATCTAGATAGGAATACAACAGGAGTTGTTACAAAGACATCCCAAAACATCTGCTACTACGACTGTTGTTGTTAATCTCATGAGGCAGCCACAGAGGGAGCACCCACAGCCCCCAGATGTCACCTGTAACAGTCTGTTCCCCTCCCACAGTTCCACCACACAGCCTTGTGTCTGTGCCCTGCAGCAGGGCCTCCCTCCGTCAACACAACATGTCCAGTATGGAAGTGGATGAGGAGGTGGGAAAAGAGGCAGGTCCTTCCACCTCCTCCACCCTCCCCCAGGCCCCACTGGAGGCCTTTCCTGCAGCACCCACAGACTCCAGCTTAAGTGCAGCCCCCACCTCCCCCCTGCCACCCACTCCTGCAGGTTTGTAGGCTCTGTGGCTTCTTGATGACTGGACTTCCAGACAGCATGATCCTTTATTTCTCTCCTGCCTTGCTATGAAATATATTGTTTTTTTTTTTCCCTATTCATTTAAGAAAATCAAGTTATCAATAATCAGATGGCAGAAAAGCTTTCATTAGACATTAAAGTAAACTTGAAGCATAAGACTGGTATAAAAAATCTTCTTGACCTTTGAACCACTTATGTATACCCAGCAGGTGGCAGCAGCAGTAACACTACTGCGGGTGGCGTGGGGGTTGGCATCAGTGAGGGTGGAGGCGCCAGCAGCAGCACCAGCAGCGGCACAGAGTCGGTGATGGCAGCAGCAGGCACAGTGGGCAGCGTGTCAGTTTCCCTGCATCCGCTGGTCATCCTCAACATCTCGGAGCACTGGACGAGGCAGCGTGCCCAGGAGGGCCGGCCCGTGCAGGGTGAGCTGGACCGCTGCTTTGGTGTGGGCAGGATTGGCCCTTCATGATGGAGGTTTTGGTACAGAGGTTGAAACTCACTTATGGCATCACAATATTCAGTACATGTCTACATTTCAGTACTTCTGATAGAAATTGTATTAAGGTTTTGTAAGTAATGTCTTGCATTAATAATCTACAGATGTCAATTTATTCCAACAGATATAAGAATTTGGTAGCATCATTAAATTTTAACTTCATCTCTATTTCTTATATAGGATTGGTTTTATTTATTTTCATTTTTCATTAAAATCCATAATTTCACCATGGTTTTTGTACAAATAATCTTTCGTCCACAGTTCTGGGAGCCCTGATAGGCAAGCAGACCGGCCGCCATGTGGAGATAATGAATTCCTTTGAGCTGAGCTATGATGAGCTGGACGGACACATCATCATCAATCGAGAATACTACACCCTAAAGGAAGAACAGTGTAGGTGTTGGTTACCAGATCACTCAGCTTGCTGGTGTTGATTATTGCAGGGTTGTCCTTGTCCTGGTGGGAGGAGTTTTACATTTGCACCTGAACTGAACTTGGGTTTTAAATTTCTTGTGCTGCAATGAACAGCATTCACAAAATTTACTTCCTTTTTCACATTATCTTGTTGCTTAATTTGTGCAGTGTGTTAGGCTGCCTGGCATTGAAAGATCCTATTTTCAATATTGAACACATTCAGTTATTTTGTAAAATACTTTCTCTGTTCTTCAGAAATATGGAGAATGAGTGTAGTTTACATTATTTAAGTACTGTCTATCACAGACAGCCTTATAATAGCCAACATTTCAGCAGCTGTTTGTTTTTCCATTGTGTAGCATTCATCTTGGTGTGTTGTTGACAGACAAGCAGGTGTTCAGCGACATGGACTTGCTGGGTTGGTACACCACTGGGGACACTCCTGGTCCTCCTGACCTGCTGGTGCACAAACAAATCTGTGACCTGCTAGAAAGCCCCATCTTCCTCAAGCTGAACCCCATGGCACGCCACACTGATGTGAGTCAACCACACCCACTACCCTTGCCTTTTTGAAGCACACTTCAAAACACCAATAATGTCCTGTAGAACTTATTAAAAGTAGTCAGGGAACTGAAACATTTGGGTAATACAGTCAGTTGTTGGCTTGGTTTTTGAGAGCTGTACTTTGACCTAAAAGTCTGAAACCATAGGCACAATTAAATACTATCAACAACATATTGTCCACTATTAACAAAGCAAAATTCATTGTGTTTTGCAAGACTGATATAAACCTGATGTAGCAGCTCCAGATGTTTGTCACTTTTAACACATCCATTTATGATGTAAAAAAAAAAAATAATAATAATAATGGTAATGATGTGTCCAGCCTTTTGGATCACCCTGTACAATTCAATTCAATTTCAGCTGCCAGTGAGCATCTATGAGAGTGTGCTGGACTTGGTGAACGGGGCCTCCACCATGCTGCTGGTGGAGCTGCAGTACACGCTGGCCACTGAGGAGGCCGAGCGTATTGGGGTGGACCATGTGGCTCGCATGTCTTCCCACGACACTCAGGAAAGCTCCCTTGGTCAGTGGAAGGGGTGAAGGCAGGACAGGACACAAGTCTCATTTCTCACTTACTAAACTTGGTGGCATAACATCATTCCTTTTTATGTATTGAAATTACTGCAGGATTAGATTGGCAGCTTCACACACTTTTTAGCTATGCTTCATTTTGATGGAGCAAGTGTTGTGTATCTGTACTCTTATCAGATCTACCAAAGCTTTACATATGTTGCCTTAGTCATTCATAGACTCAGCAGAGCCCATAGCCCATGGAGGCTTGGATGTAGAGTGATTAACAGCAGTCTCCTCACAGTGGCGGAGAACCTACAGGCCCAGTACAGCGCCATCAAGATGCTGGCCAGCCGGGTGCGCCTCATAGCAGAGTATGTGCGGGCCAGCCAGCGTGGCGAGGTGGAATTCAACCATGAAATTCTGCGGCAAGTCAACGCCCTTGCCCATCGCCTGCCAGTGCTCAACAGTGACAAATTTAGAGGAGAATTTTATAATGTGAGTGGCAAGTTCAAGTGTCAAGTCTGTTGCAGTGAGTTTTAATGTAAACCAGATAAGTAGGTTGCTGCCTGGTCTTTTGTTCGAGTTGGTGAATTTCTTACTGGTCATTTATATGTCAGACATTATCTCAACTGTAAATATGACTGACTTTTCTTAGAAGTTGAGGTGCTGGCTTCTTAGAAATTCAGCACAACCATAATGCACTAATGGTCATCCACTTCGTTGCAGCAATGTAATGACGTGGCGCTCATGTCGTATTTGGGCACCATCACCAAGTGTTGTAACACCATGAACCGCTTCATCAACCGCTTCAACCTGCTGCATGAGAGGTTAGCCATGGGCCGCAGGATGCGCGGCCTCTTCTTCTGAGAGTTACTGGACCCGGATTAATTGGAGTTGTTAAGATTAAGGAAGAAGTGGGAGCGGTGGACAACTTACCTCACCTTGAACCAAAATGATTGACTGATGGCAGGCAGTGTCTTAAATAATAATGTGTTAAAGTATTGCATAGAAGTATTTCTGGCACCTTTTCTGATATTAAACATAGGATACTTAGTATGTCATTTACATTAATCTATATTTATGGAATGCTTCTAAAGGTTATAAAGCTTGCAAATTTCATTATGGAATTAAATTCTTGCTGATTAAAAAAGTAAATATAAAACTTGCTGCATCAAGTGTTTTGATTAATTTTGTGTTCTTTTAATGTATACATTGGTCAGACTGTGCAGCTCAAGTCATAACACCATACTGTTTTGTTCAATAAAAAAATGTAAAGCAGTTGTACATAGTTTTAGAACACCCTATGTAGGTAAGCATCACCAGCACTATGGACCAGTGTATTCCTTGCACCCCAAAAGTAAAAACGGAGCCAATTACCAGCACACCAACCAACCCTCTCAGCACATGACAGTGCTCTCTTGTGTAGCCTGGGCAGGCAAGTTCTTTTCCACCTTGGCTTGTATGACTGACAAGTACTCATCCAAACTGTGATCCATCTAATTTGGGATCAGGCATCAAACCAAACCCTGTAATATACCCTACACCTCATTTCTAATTAAAAAGGAATTCAGATTCATCTCTATTCTTACCCAATCTGGCAAGGAGTCCCAACAATGGTGCTGTTCTGGTGCATGCTATCACGAAACAGCAGGTTGTGAGTGACAGAATATTGTGGCTGATGCTGAAACCACCACACACCCACCCGTCTGTCCTCACCTGTTCATAACAGGGAAGGCACCTTAAAAACAATTAATAGAAAGGATATAAATTAATTGAACTTTCTCCAGTGTTGGAGAAACAGAACTTTCAAACAACAGAGAGGAACATAAATTACTCTTTTTTCCTTCTTCAGTAAGTATTAGCTGTAAAACAAAGGCTAACATGAATCAAAACAAGCAGTTGAAGAAGTAAAGTAAAATCAATAACACAACAAATTATGTGTAAAATTCAAGGAAATAATTAAATAATGACTGAAAAGCTAAGAATATATCACATTAGCTGTTATTCAGCAAATGTTACAGATTACTCTTCAACAAGATCTACATATATATCAATGTAATACTATTCCAGGAAAGTGTAAATCAAGGAGAAAAGTAACAAAACAATGAGAGATGCATTCATACTTACCAGGAACACAGTGAAATACACATTAATACAAAAATTTATTCCATAAAAAACAAAACATAATTTATAAATAAGTGTTAGCAAGGGGGCCGAGGGTTATTGTGGCCCATTGGCCATCTGTGGTGTTGAGGCCGGGTCTGGTAAGTGCAGCTCCACCAGGGAGATGAGCTCCTCCACCTGCTCCTCTGTCAGCCGGTCCTCACTCTCCTCAATGATCTGTCAACACACACAAGTTCCGTGCTATGCCAAACTTTAAAAGCTCAGTAATGTGTACTAGGAAGATAAATTATGCAGAAGCTGTGATATAAAATATAAAAAATAGCACAGCATGACACAACAGACAAAATATTATACTATATACCAGGTTGGTGATCTCACATGGGGTGGCCCAAACAAAAACACCACACAAGCATACTTGTACGAGTACACATCATTCACACTCTTAGCCCTATTGCTGCCTGGTAGAAAGGGAGAGTCTCATGGACACAGATCTATGAAAGTGGGAGAGACTCAAAAAACTGTCCAATCACATGAGGAAAATATAAAAACATTAAATAAAATCAAAATGAAATTGATGATAATGTTGGATAAAAACTAAAATCCAAATTTCTGACTCTCTAGAACTGATCCTCTAAGCCACACCCCACTCGAGGAAGGCAGATGCTGGGCTACAGGAGCAACACAACAACACGCAATCATTGTGGTGAAGCGAGTGTTAGAATGCTTCAATCAGTCTTGTATTATATAGGTTCAATCTTTCAAACCGACACTTGAAGTTTATGTTAGAGTTTTTTTGTTCAAGCAACATCAGTCCACTGCTAGTCCACTCCAATTAGCCTCTTAGACCATCCTGCTGTTGCTTGCTGAGTGAAACCTCAACACAATGAAGGCATTCCATCTGCACCACACTCATCTTTATAATTATTCAGCCACTACACCATCTGTCTCACTTCCAGATTCTAATTTCTGTTATCAGCTTCAAATCACCAGCTACTCATGGTAGTCACAATTCAAGGAAAGAGAGTCCTAAGTGTCAACAGAAGAAAAGAATCCTTACATTTCTCCATACACTATGAATTCTTGTCACTGCATAACCACCCGCACCACCTCCTGCACAAATCACATCTCTAAAATAACATTCCTCCACATATCCAATGAACATAAAAAAAAAAAAAATAATAATATATATATATATATATATGTTACAGTCAATACCTGAATCCAGACAATTTGTAAAGTGACTTATTTTTTCAGGCAATTTGTGAACTGCCTGGTTAGGTTAGGTTAGGTTAGGTTAGGTTAGGTTAGGTTAGGTTAGGTTAGGTTAGGTTAGGTTATAACCTAACCTAACCTAACCTAACCTAACCTAACCTAACCTAACCTAACCTAACCAGGCAGTTCACAAATTGCCTGAAAAAATAAGTCACTTTACAAATTGTCTGGATTCAGGTATTGACTGTAACATATATATATATATATATATATATATATATATATATATATATATATATATATATATATATATATATATATATATATATATATATATATATATATATATATATATATATATATATATATAAAATAAATACATGAAAATACAGGCTACATATTACAGGTCCTCATTTTCACTCATATTAAATCAAATACCCACCAGCTGCATCTCCACTGGTGTCGTTGGCCTCAGGTTGATCAGTTGCAGTTTCTCAGCTTTGGTCAGCTTGAAGTCTTTGGTGGCCTCAAGAAATCTGTGGATAACCTCTGGACTTTGGCCCTTGCATGGCGTCTTCTCCAAGTATTTTAGCGTCTGTTAGAAAGGAACGTCAGTGTTGTGTAACTTTATTTGCTACCATAAATGTATTTGATGTTAACGCACCATTACTTTATGACCTGTCTCAAAGTGGGAATAAAAACAAAGCAAATGATATTCATAGTCCCCTCACTTTGCAGCTTTTAGTATTCTCTTAAAATGAACAGGGAATAAAGACAATACTCTTACAATCTAGACACACTATTTTTTTTTATGTAGTAGGGACATCAGCCATGGGCAACAAAACTCCACTAAAAAAAATAAATAAATAAATAACACAGAGATCAAATCAACTGGAAATAATAATAATTCAAAACATTTATTGTTGCTTTCAGTTAGTAAGGGTAGACACACTGATCCAGTGGTGAAAGGTTTGAACACTCACATCAAAGGCAATGTTGGCCAGGTGGGTCTGGGTCATAGTAATGTTGCGCTTCCCTTTGCTGCTCTGCTGGCACACCTCCTGCAGCAGTGTGAATACCTCGTAGTTACTTAACACTGCTCCTTTGCTGTTCACTCTGAAAGCCACACACACATTGTTATATATATATATATATATTTTTTTTCCCCAAGTTTTATGCCCAGTTTCCCTTGTCTGTCAGGGCTAGGACAGTGCTTCCTTATGAAGGACTTTGTTATCTGAGAGCTGTTATCCCAAATGGATGCTCTTCCTACCCTCGGATTGTGGCCAGGATTCAAACCTGAGTACCTGAGGGTCCCTCGGTCCCCAAAACACGCACAGTCCCACTGTACCATGGCAGCCCCTACACAATGTCATAATTTATTGTGCATGACTTGCTTATTCAACTGATTAAAGGTTATCCACTTATTTACATAGTATATCATGTTTATGTTAAAAACTGGAAAATAAGGTGGACACTACCATATTTAAGTTTTCTCTGTGAAGCTGAAGATTAATTCCCATGTCTTGCTTTTAAGCTTTTGCAACTAATAAGAAAACAAAAGAGAAAGAATATTGCTGCAAATGCATTATATGGAATATATCACTCTTAACATCACCACTCTTTCTCTCATTTAACTATACATCATTAATGAGGTAGTTAGGAGGGTGCAATTACATTGGGCTTGAAGATTATATGTGCCAATTAGAGGACTGTACATGAGTTAAGAGAGTATATGGAACATTTTAAGGGTTGTGCAACAAGTTAGGACACTGCACAAGGGCAATGGGAGACTAAAGGTTAAGTTAGGTTTGTTCATCTTTTGACAGTTTCAATAATGGCAATTAGTGAGTGAAAGGTGGTACAGGTATTAATATATGCTATACAATGCACTTATAATTATAAAGACATACAATAATTAAATACATCATGATAGGAACATCCATCAGAATTTTTACAATAAGTAGTTGCAGTAAATAGAATCTATTCTAACTTTCTTGTCTCCAAGATCACCATTAATGAGTTCAAAGAGTTCTGGGAAGACTAACAGATCAGAAGAATATGTACCCAAGAACTCTACAGCATTCTTTTAGCAATCAGCACTGAGCAAATACTGAACCCTTACCCCATTTCATAGTTTAAAATATCATTATTGTGAGTATTTTCATTGTTGAACATGGTTTAAAAAATTTAGAATCAACTGAAATACCCCAATGTCTCTTGGAAAGTATACACATGTTTGGTTTGCCCAATATAGAAATGCACTCAAATGTCCGGCCATGAGTGGAATGCACGTATCTTAAAGGATACCTCTTCCAGAGATAGTAGTTATTTGGGGGCAGCCATACATTAGTACTGATATTCTAGTTTCTTCATCTAAAAGATTTATTCCCTGGTGCAGTACAGTTATTGAATAACAGACCTTAGCAGAACAGCAGGTTAAGGTAAGTTAGGTTAGAGGATGTATCCTTATGAATTACCAATAACTGTAACAGGAGACAGCATGTTGCATTCAATCATAAAAGATAGTTTTATCTTGAAATGGGAGGGACGCTGCTGCTTGAATGAAAAAAATCAGTACAATGCACATGAATGACCGTGAAAATTAGGTCCATATGCAGGTAAGTACCAGGGCATCATGAACACCCCAAGCCTTGCCTGACCCACAACCATCACACCTTAGCCCTACTGACCTCCCCCACACCGTGGCCATCCCCTAGATTTTGCCACCCACACTGGTGAAACATTTCTTGTGTTTAGCAGACATTCTCTTCATCAAGATGACTGCAGATGATGCAACACACATGCAAGCCACAGAACACTCCACACGCCATAAACAGAGAATTCTCTAAAGATACACATACGTAGAAAAAGAGCACTACTTGTTGAAGAGAGAACATGTACAAGATTACTTAATGAGGAAAAATATTACATCAGGAGGCCGGGGGCGTGTCAGTACCCGGCATTATGTAAACAATGCCCTTTAAACGTGGCACACGACTCTATACCAACCAAGAATCCGCATAACACCCTTGAATATACTACAGATAGGGTGAGAGAAAAGGGGAGATACTCACACTTCCATGGTGGTGGTGGTGACAAGACTCCTGTTGTGGTGACGTCTGCTGGTGAGTGAGCGTTGAACCACGTGGGTTTGTTTTGGCACCACCACACAGCAGACCTCGCCCCCGCTCACTGTGCCCGCGTCTGCCACTCATTGTACAACTTTTTTTTTTTTTTTTTCTACTGCTACTCTACGTCTCTTTATATTAGATTGCAGTTCATCACAAACTGAAGAGCAAGGAAGTCGTCTGATGTTTGTTCTTCCTTAATTAATTTGAGCTTCCCAAGTTCCTACCACAGCAGCATATGGTTCTCTCTCTCTCTCTCTCTAAACAACCTGCCTTTACTTTTTTTTTTCCTCGACTATTTTCAAAAGATTATTGTGAAGTATGCGAGTTCTCATCTATGTCTTCCCATTGATGATTAAAGAATCATCAAACTATCGAGTCACGAAAAGACCAGAACACCATAATACGTATCTACCATACGTAGCAATCATTGAAACGCCAAAACATTTTGAGAATGCGAGATAAGGATGTTCATTACAAGTTTTTCCTATTTCCATATTGTCACCATGGATTCTCGCCGACTAATAAATCTGGTTTCTGTACATACCGGGCTGACACATTCATTGTGAGGCTAAAGATAAAATAGGATTCGTCTACTCGACCCCTGTGCCCCAGTGATCTTTCACTCGATACGCTTCTTGCTCTGATCATTTCCAGGATGTTCAGGAAAAGAGGGCAGTATTCTTCCTGCCGGGAGATGGAATGTGTAGCCAGGCCGTGCCCTTTTCAGAGAGAGAGAGAGAGAGAGAGAGAGAGAGAGAGAGAGAGAGAGAGAGAGAGAGACTTCAAGGTTACTTTTTGAAGTGAAAAATAATGATCGTGATGATAATAATAATAATAATAATAATAATAATAATAATAATAATAATAATAATAATAATAATAATAATAATAATAATAGTAATAATAATAATAATAATAATAGTAATAATAATAATAATTGTGCCTTAGACTTATATAATAAGAAAAAGCACAACAAATTCCATTTTTATTCCATGTCATGTCATCTTAAAGTTACAAAACAATCAAGAGAGAGAGAGAGAGAGAGAGAGAGAGAGAGAGAGAGAGAGAGAGAGAGAGAGAGAGAGAGAGAGAGAGAGAGAGAGAGAGAGAGAGAGAGAGAGAGAGAGAGAGAGAGAAACTTACAATCTAACCTTTAACCAATTAAATATGAGGAGGAAGGAGAGGTAGGAGAGGAAGGCATTACAGGAGGACTAGAGATAGAAGAAAATGAGGTTTTAGCCCTTCTGGAAGTCGCCAAAGAGGAAGAGGAGGAAGAGGAGGGAGGAGGAGGAAATGAATAAGAAGAGGAGTATGAAGAGAACCCACCACCCTCCCTGTCCACTTCCCCTCTTAAAACAGCTTGCTTCTCTATTACTTTGTCCAGAAATCTTGACAGTTTGACAGCATTGCTTGATCCTGGAGCCAAAGATCTGGGGTCCTGTGTGTTCTGGAGGGAGTAAGGCAAGTTGGGTCAAGTTAAAGCATGGGGAACAGGAATGACAGAGAAAGAGGGATGTGAAGAGCAAAGGGAATGAAAGAATATGTAAGGGAGGAAAAAGGGAGACTGAAAGGAAAGTGAGAATATATGATTCTTTTGTTTCTCATTCTATGCATCTATTTATACATTATTCTACACATATACCTTAGACACTACATTTATATCATATTCAATCTATTCCCTCCTGCCTCCATGTTGCATCTTTCAGCCCAATACAATGCTATCAACACCATTTCATCTTCATACACCTTAACTTTGCATCTATTCCAAGAGACAAAAACTGATCCCTGTTCATTCCTCTCCATACCCACCATTCTTCAGTCATCCTAAATTTCACCTCTACTCCTTCATTCACAAGATTATACAATCCTGAGTACCTAAAACAAGCTAACTCTTCTACCATCTTACTATTCATCCTCCTAACATCTACCTTACTCAAACATTTTGGTACTCTTCACTATAGACATACTTCTAGATCTCTTTACCAGCTGTCTTAATCTCTCCTCTGTCTCTCTCTACTCTACTCTCTTGTCCTCCTATCATATATCCTACTCAAATATACATTACCCTTTGCTTCATTTGATCTCAGCTTCCTTCTTCCTCACATTTTCTAAATCCCCTTCCCTGCTATCCAAACCTCTCCTCTGCCTCTCTATACTCTACTCTCTTGTCCTCTTATCATATACCTACTTATATATACATTACCCTTTGCTTCATTCAGTCTCAGCTTCCTCCTTCCACTCATTCTAAACCCCTTCCCAGCCATCTCAATCTCTTGTCTGCCTCTCTCTACTCACCACGTTTATCTCATCTGCCGAACACTCCTCAGCAATGGTAGAGCCCCTGCTTCTGTTGTAGGAACGGTAGGTGCCCATGAGGTCCAGCTTGGTGCCCACCACAAACACTGGGACCTGTAAGGGGAAGATGTTGTGGACAACCCTAGTTATGTACATCAAACTGCAAAGCCTGGTAAAAAAAAAAAAAAAGTATGAAAGGTAAATCAATAGCTATAGTAGTAGTGGTTGTGTTGTTATTAACGCTGATGCTGATGAAGATATTATTATGATTATTATTATTATTATTATTATTATTATTATTATTATTATTATTATTATTATTGTTATTATTGTTACTATTATTGAAGCTGTTAATTTACACACTTTATCAATATCATCAGTATTAACAAAAGCAGCAGCAGCAGCACAATAGTAGTAGTAGTAGTAGTAGTAGTAGTAGTAGTAGTAGTAGTAGTAGTAGTAGTAGTAGTGATGGTAATAGTTGTAGTAGAAATGGTAGTAGCAGTACCAGCATTGTATTATATAATTCAGTACTATATATATATTAAAAAAAAAAAGTTGTTCATGTTGCTAATGACAGCAGTGACACCAAAACACACCCCCACACTTGAAAACATTCAAACCTTCTACTTGAGAGAGAGAGAGAGAGAGAGAGAGAGAGAGAGAGAGAGAGAGAGAGAGAGAGAGAGGAGAGAGGAGAGAGAGAGAGAGAGAGAGAGAGAGAGAGAGAGAGAGAGAGAGAGAGAGAGAGAGAGAGAGAGAGAGAGAGAGAGAGAGAGAGAGAGAGAGAGAGACTACAAAATGAAAATCAAACTACCAAAGAAAAGCAAAAGATAAATACATTAGATCTCAAATAAAAACAAAAAGATAATAAAAGAGACAAAGAAAAGAAAAGTAACAGAAAACAGAGCCAGACAGACTGACAGAAAACGTAGACAACCCCACAAGGAATAAAAAAAGAAAAAAAAGAAAAAAAAAATACCATAGCTACCTTTTTCAGACCATATACCTGAGCAAACCCTCCAAAGTTCTCCGCATCAAAGTCTTCCACAAGCAGGGATGACCGGTTCCTCCCTCCACCTGCTCCACCCCCTGACCCTCCACCCGCCTCCCTCAGCAGCACCTCAGCCAGCCACCGGTGTAGGTTGACCTGAGACTTTCGGTTGGTCAGGTCGTGGGTCAGAATGATGCCTGGAGGAGTGGAGTAAGTAAGGTCAAGTCAGGTTGGGGTTTGGTTTATTTAGGTTAAAGTAAGTTACGAATTTAGTTTATTTAGGATGAAACAGGTTAGAAGTTTAGTTTATCTAGGGGTATGTTATGTTATTGAGGCTAAAGGATGAGAGAGAGAGAGAGAGAGAGAGAGAGAGAGAGAGAGAGAGAGAGAGAGAGAGAGAGAGAGAGAGAGAGAGAGAGAGAGAGAGAGAGAGAGAGAGAGAGAGAGAGAGAGAGAGAGAGAGAGTCTAAACTGATTAGCAGACTTAATTATGGTCCTATAACATTCAAAGGAAACTAGAATGGATGTTCATGATAAAATGACAAGATTAGTTATAATTTCTTTCTTGATGGCTTTAGTATCTGTTTGTTTTCAATATTATGTTAGAACTAATAATTCTATAACAATATTAACTACTACTACTACTACTACCACCAGCACTCATTTCCCTTGTCATGGCTTCCACACACTCCACAGATGAGATGGAGGAATGCTGCCACTGTATTCCATGTGCATCATAAAAGACACCTGAAAGGAACAAGGTGACGGGACTGGGAACATCCTCTTTAGTACTTCAAGGTATGATGTCTTGTCTTGCCTAATCCCCTTAAGAGCAGAGTCAACTTGGTCTACAGATATAAATTACAACAACAACAACAACAACAACAACTACTACTACTACTACTACTACTACTACTACTACTACTACTACTACTACTACTGTTACAATATCTACTACTACTTTTACTACTATTACTATTATAATGTAGAAAATAAATTAGGATTTTTACAGTTATGATGATGTTATCACTACTACCACCACTACTGCTACCATAACTATCATCACCACCACAAGCACCCACACCAACACGCACCATGGACAGGTGTGTAGAAAACGTGGCGTGCATTGCGATGGGAGCCGCTTCCACCCACATCCCAGAACTCCACAAAATACGGCCGTTGACTTGGGGTTCCCTCGCGAAACTCATGAATCCGAACCTCAACACTGCAGCCGATGGTCCAGGAGGAGTTGCCGAGAACCTCACCGTGGCAGATCAGATGGACCAGAGAGGTTTTCCCGACGCCTGTTAAAAGTTGGAATTATTAGAGTTGTTTTAGTGGTCCATAGTCTTCCCTATTAAGTGTTTACAGTTGCAAGTGTTACATGCTGACTGACAAATACTGAGAACATACTGATGATTCCTCAAGATTCTTATATTTTATTTGAATAATATTATGTCTTTTTGTTACTTTATTTGTTTGCTTTTCTTTCAATCTGTATATTTTTTTTTACTACACTAAGATTCCCATTCATTGATCCTTGACATAATATATAAAAAAGAGAGAGAGAGAGAGAGAGAGAGAGAGAGAGAGAGAGAGAGAGAGAGAGAGAGAGAGAGAGAGAGAGAGAGAGAGAGAGAGAGAGAGAGAGAGAGAGAGAGAGAGAGAGAGAGAGAGAGAGAGAGAGTACTTTCTACACACACACACACACACACACACACACACACACACCTGAATCTCCCACCACCAGAATCTTCACTTTGTTCATAGTATTAGCCAGGTTGGCCATGGTGTGTAGTCCTTGGCAGGCGTTGGAAGCTCAGTGGAAAACTCAGACCCAGTATTGCAAAATCTTATTACAGCGGCATTACTCTCATTAGCAGATATTTCTATCTCATCATAAACACACTCTATGTCTGTAAATCAAATAAAACAGGAGTATTAGATAATCATTCATTAATTCAATTACATTTAATTTTCTTTTATCTGTCCACACCTTCAAGTGAAAAGAGTCATTATTATTGATATCTGTCTATCTCTCTAGTAAGGAGTGTCACAAGGATTTATAATTAATTTCCTCGGTATATACAGACAAAATTATCTCTCTCTCACATTTTGACAGCAAGACTACGAGTAAATTGCTTAGTTCAGGAGATACAGTTTGGTTAATTTACTGAATCTCAACCTACTTCACTTTTTTACATTTCACTATTCAACAACAAGGTTGAGGTGACGTCTGGTAGTAACAGTACTGCCGAAGTCAGCAAGTTTTGTTCGGCTTTATATCCTCTAATTCAGTGGCCCTTGAATTTTATACTGAAATCTGACACCTACTTTCCTCGCAACAATAAATCAAGAATGCTCTTTTACATTTAGCTACTTGTCCTACTTCTTTCCTATCTCCACATAACCCCGGCACAGAACATACGTTGGCAACGAAGTCTCGCCTTACGTGGCAGGTCTGTGTTTACGTCGCTTTGTTTCCCACGCCTTCAAACAATCACGTCATGCATCACATTTCATTATTACCATACAGAGTCCTTTTTTTGTTATTATCGATCAGCGGAGATTTTTCTTGACTTGATTTGTGTAGTCTAGATTTTTTTTTTCTTTTTTGCGAAAGAAAGGATGAAATTTTTTAATAAGAAGTGATGGTTGGTACAACGACGCTATCAACATTATCTAGTGTTCCCCCATGTCCCAAATCCACAAAATTCAAAATACTGTAACATGTTTCTTCTCTAGTGTTTTCTCTTCCCATATTATGTAAAAAGAATACTTAAAGATATATCGATTATCTTTGATAATTATTTCTTACCTATCTAAGGCAAATGTGAGAAATCATATATATATATATATATATATATATATATATATATATATATATATATATATATATATATATATATATATATATATATATATATATATATATATGTGTGTGTGTGTGTGTGTGTGTGTGTGTGTGTGTGTGTGTGTCACCTTTTTTTTTCTTATCTATTTTGTTTAGAACATCTCATAATCTAATAATGGAATGGCCATTATGTGGACTACATGCTTGTTTCACTCACAATTTCCTTTTGCCTTATCTACAGTTATTAGTATTATGAACATATGCATCTCCATTGATCACAACTAGCCTTACCGACCATAAATCAGCTGAGATGGCTAATCTTAATGAGACTAACAACATTATTAGTGCAGCTTACTACAAAAAAAAAAAAAAAAAAAAAAAAAAATCCAAGGCTACCGGCTTGCAAGTACTATGGGTGAGTGCCGAGCTGGCGCCCGCTCATACCCTCACTTGTGGGTAATATCCTGTCAATCAGGAGGCACCTAGCCACCAATAACACCTCAGTACGAAAATAAAAACTTACTGCCTTGTCATTGTCTTTATTTAACTCATTATGTGTAAAATTTTAAGGCAAAAATGGCCTACAAATATTACACACAAGAAAATACAGTTCTCAAAACGTTTCCCATACTTCAGATGTTTTCTGTAATTTTTTTTCTTTTTTTTTAGGTAACGCAGCTGCGGAGTGCTTTTTAATATATATATATATATATATATATATATATATATATATATATATATATATATATATATATATATAATTTTTCTTCCTCTTTCCCCTGGAAAAAAATAAAAATAAATAAATAAATAAATAAATACTAACAATGAGTGAAGCTTGGGGATCTGGCAGGCTGATGTTCCATGCACTAAGTACATGCATACAAAAAAACAAAATGTGTGGATCAGGATAAAATATTAATGTCACCAAATAACACATCCATCCCTCTTGAATCTTGAGGAGCAGCCAGGTGTTTCTGTCACATCAGGGAGCTGGTTAAGCCACACTGTGGTGACTGTGCCAACATTCTTGACACCCAAAGGGACTGCAGTCTGAGGTCAGGACTCAATCCATGAGTTGCAGTCCTGTTATTTAATGTTACCTGATGCTGTGAGCCAGAGACCAGCCAGGAGGGAGAGAACCCAGCTCAGTCCTCCTCATCATAGTCTGGCGGCTCCATTTTAAACCTCTTACTAGTGGCAGTGGTGGTGGTGATGTAGTTGTGGTCCTGCTCCTGTAAGGTGGTGTCAAGTCCTGAGTCCATTACACATGCTTCCTCCTCACCCCCTGTGGCTGGTGCTGCCTCAGAGGGCCAATAAACCCCATCCCTTTCTCTTACATCTGATTCCTGCTCACAGTCACTGTCAAAGGCCTCCTCCCTGCCCTGGCACCTCTCCTCAGTGAACATCAAGACTGGGGAGCTGCAGCCATACACTGAGAAGTAAGGTGAGTCTTTGGCACTTTCCTGGCACTCACTGTTGATGGTGAACATGACCCGAGGAAGCCAAGATGCCCAGGGGTAATGCTTGGCCCCTTTGCCGTCCATCTCGTTCTCCCGGATGTCAATGAGGCGCTCCAGTATTACCTGTCGGGAACGTTCCATCACCCGGCCCGAACGAGAGTTCCGTGAGTGCCTGTCCACAAATGTCACCTTGTCGTCCCACTTCTCCAGTGTTGTGGTGACGAGACGGTTCACTATCTCCACCCCCTCACTGGCATAAAAGACTTTAGGGGGACCAAAGTAGCCAAGAACTCGCTCCTCTAGGAGACGGGAGAGTTCGGGGGCAGCCTTGCGCTTCATGGGGAAGAGCACGTGGAAGCGACTGTACTCGTCCATGAAGTGGCCGATGTACCGGTACTCTCCGTCGGGCGAGTGCCGCATGTCTATGAGGTCAATGTGAGCTGTGTCTTGGAAGAACCCATGCCGCTCCACCCTTGGCTGTGTTCGTGTTTCTGGGGTCTGTCCCTGAGGCCCCATCTGAGCTGACTGGTGTGGCTTCAACTTACACACAGGACAGCTCTTACAAAACTCCTGCACATAGACACGAGTCACTCCAAAGTACTGCCTCTGAAGCTGTGATGGCAAGGGATACATGAAAGAATCAGTAACTCTCAACAGATTATGTATCAATGTCCACAATGCATTTGCATCTGCCCAAACACTTTCATTCTATCAAAAGCACAACTACTTTATATCCATTTTACTCTACAACTTGCCTTCTCCAGGACTCTCTTGTAGCCACAGTGCTGGAGTTCCTCAGCATGAGTCTTGTACACCAGATCTGAGAGGTGGCCGGCATGGACCACTCGGAGGAAGGAGGAACTGAAGCCCCACTGGGAATAGAGAAAAAGATACAGTTACTTTTATTGCTATGATTCTTTTTTTTTTTTTGACATTCATGGCACTGTACAAGAAATAGCTTGCATGGAAACACAGGAAAAATATTATAAGAGGTTAATTTTCTAATTTTGGGGCTATACACCTGCCTGAAATACTTTAGCACAACTAATAAGTATATAAAATTGCAAGTGCTAATGTGAAGAACTGTATAGCAGTGAAATAATTACTAAGTGACTGGATCAAAGTGGAAATACAGACCACTTGAAAACTAGAACAAATCAAGAAATTATACCCAGATGTCCACTTGCTCACCTTATCAACCTTATCTTTGGCTATAACAAGCACTTGTCTCTCATCTTCCTCTGGCAAGTCAAGGAGTTGGAATTTACGTGTCTTGACCCAGTGTTTGAAGTGTGGCTCCACCTTGAACTCCGGGTGCTGCAGGTGGTGCACGATGGCCTCGTACTTGGCTACACTCATCACCAGGCTCTTTGCAGACTTGCCTTGTATCTTGGCAAGGTTGTGCATCACCTCCCTCAATAAAGATAGGAATATGAATGTAAGAAAAGGTTTATATCTGATCATGATGTAAATTATATTGACAGACAGGAGTGTCACTATTCCTAAACTCATAATTAAGGTGTAGATACATTACTGAAATTATGAAACAATATAAAAAACTTATCTCACTATTTTGGCAGTTAATCCATACCTTTTTTTCATCTTTTCTTTGAATATATCTTTAAATATATGCTGAAATAAGTTAATTATATGAAAAAAAATTATGTATATATCAATTAAAAAATACGAAAAAAGAATGGTGACAATAATAATAATGCTTTGATCTGAAGCATAATTTCAAAGCAGATGACAAAAAGGATAATACTGAAGTAACATTATCATCTTCATCTGAGGGTTGGGTTAAGTTTAGATTAATTCAGTTCATCATATTACTATTGATCCCTTCATTGTGTAGATCATGATTTGAAAGTGCATCATATTTTGCCCAGAAATAAAGTGTCTGGAAATTAGTAGAATAAGGTTACTTCCTTAATACCCAGCAACAGAAGCAGAGGAACAAGACCAAGGTGCCACAAAGGGAAGCCTCACCTGTGCTCCTGTATCATGAGCGCCAGAGTGTCTCTGTCAGGCCCCACACAGGTCTTGGAGTCCCTGGCGTCCTCAATGGATATATGTACCACATCCAACTGTGGCACGTCCGTGGCACTGTCCTCACCATCCATGTGTGCTGTGTGGTCCTCCCTCTTGGCTGGTGTCTCCTGCTGTGTGTCAGGATGAGTCTGGTGCCAGCCGCTGTGTGACAAGTACCATTCTTCCCATCAAACAGCTACAGGGACTGCCATGCCTACACCTACTGGCCTCCTGATGCTTCCCTCGGGTTTACGTATCTGTTCCTACGTATTAAATTTATGTAATGTAAATAATAAATGAAAAAAAAGCTAAAAAGTTATTGCTGTGTACTTAATATAAATGTTACTTCTTAGGTTTCCCTACGATTTTATTCCCACACTCTAAGAAAAGTCGCCCACCTTCTCCCTTACTAAATCTAACTACACACTTATTACCACACTTAACACAAGGAAACATGCATTACAATAATCCTTCATTCCTTCTTAATATGGAATGCAGGCTGACATATCTTACTTACACGTATTTTTCATGGAATTGTGGAAATATTGGCAGTGTTTCCTTCTGAGCCTCGTCTTGCCAAAACGTAAACAAACCCGACGGACAGTCTTGCCCACCACTTGGTTCTCAAATATCTTTATGCGGTGATTGTGATATTGTTTTTCCTTTGTTAGAAAATGAAAGGCATAACAGTTATGTCACACACACACTCAATGTAGGGTAGACTATTTTAATTTTTAGCGATTAATCTTCGCTGGAACACAAGTCTCTGCTCCTCACTCTAAAACCCATGAATAACTGCTTGATTAATAGTTGTGCTCAACTCTTTCCAATTATTTTATTTTATCCTTTTATAGAAACCACTCTCATAAGTAATGCTCAAGCAATCAACATCTTTTGATGGATCAGCTTTTCAGCACTCAACCAGCAGCTGTTGTAATGTTTAATATTCAAGATAAGAGTGATCCACCTCTACACTCATATGACTTCAAAATTACCAGTCTTTCACCACATTAATTCTGATAAC
Source organism: Scylla paramamosain (assembly GCF_035594125.1). Classification (NCBI taxonomy): domain Eukaryota; kingdom Metazoa; phylum Arthropoda; class Malacostraca; order Decapoda; family Portunidae; genus Scylla; species Scylla paramamosain. Next base: position 7,542,064 of record NC_087188.1, read on the forward strand.
TTTCTCTTCCTTCACATAACCATCACCTTAGCGGCTATATAGGCCTTTATTGGCTGAAGTTCTCACTAACCATCCTTTACCATGTACAGAAGATAGCACAAAATAAAAGTGCTTTTGTGATGTGTGACTGTTCAGTCTAAGTAGCATCAGTATTACTTTGGTGTTTGCCAAATGCTTTTTTTTGGATGTGGCAGAGCTTTTAAGAAAATCTAAATTAAGTTAACCATTAATGCCCAAACTCTGAGGTCTTTCATATGATTAGTAATGGCTTATGGTGACTTAAGTCTGTTATGCACTGCAATAAAACAATATTTGTAGTTAAGTATTTAATGTAACCCAACAGCTTAGTTAATGTGTCATGAAGCTGAGTTAAAATAAATGCGGGAATTCAGACATTCCGACAGCTATGGTGAAAGCAGATATTATGGCCAAAAAAAGTCACTGCAGTTATAAACAAAGCAATGATAGAACCACTTCCACCATGTGCAAGTGTTGTCTCGGAAGGCTGTTCACCCCGGCTACTGAGCTTTACGCCACAGCACCACACCACCTGCCTGCACTCATCACACCCCTACACACTTCACATCTGCACAACATTCACTCGTGGTTTTCCCATCACACATTCAAAGTCTGCTTCTCCCAGTACTGGCTCAACACCCAATATTCAACAGACCTTTCCTGACATACCAAGGAATCAAGAGGCCAAGAGGATGTGTTCTAAAGCAATAAATTCTTTTATTCTAGCTTCCTCACAAAGATGAAATAATGTGATCACCTAGTTCTAATTTCAAAGCCTTTTATCTGTGACTTCTAAAGCTATATGACTATTAGTGAGAGGACAGGAAGGAGAAACGAAAGCAAGCTGTACATTAAGGTGTGACATTTATCATGACACGCTGCACACTGTACACACGGTACAAATTTTTCCGGGACTGACCGATTTGGCATTACAAACTAGTGTACAAAATACACTGGTTACACTCCATTACACTGCCCCTAATTAGTAGGAGACAATGGTACATGTTGTAACAGACTGTGCCAATTGAGGTAAGTCTGTCAGACCCTTGATCTTAGCCATGTTTGTCCTGTGCACAAGGAAGTGTTTACAAGCAATTGTTTACTGGGAAGTGTTTGCACATGTAAGAAACTCTCACCGTTGATAGGTAATGTTTGGTGGTTGACGTCTACCAATGCTTTACAATTTCTCAGTGAAAGTTCACAAACATGTCAACAGTTCACAAGTAATGACAATGAATGTTGAGATTAAATGTACATAAACCATGGGTGGGGATCACAAAAGAGACAGAAATGTGAAATATGACTGACTGAAGACAAGAACATACCACACTAACTTATATACAAGGAATAATGTTCCTTTTGTACAAACAGCTCTTCCATTCTACAATAATGTACACAAATCAAAACAAGACAAACCATACAATGATATTCACCTTTACAGTGCCACTAGTTGATCTAGAAAACCATTGAGGCACCTGATCAGTGCACTCAACACAAGTTATGCCATTGTAGGGTTTTTCCTATTACCTCAGAACATAAATAAGGGCAGGGAAGTAAAAACTATCATTGCAAAACCAATACAGGGACAAAATCAACAAGTCTAGGATATATTTCACTTTAAGACCATGCTGGGTCACACCTTATAAAGGGCTGCATGTTCCACGAGTACTGCAGTTATGTATACGTAGTAGTAGCTACTTATAATGACAAGTTCTCCAGAGGCAAGTCCCAACCGTCCTTGCTCGTGGACCAAATATGTTATGTAGATCTTTCACTCTAGTGTCTTTGGAGGCTATACTTCAAATTTCTCTACTACCTACACTCACGTGACTGATGCCTAACCTGCCTGCTAGTAAACCCTGTAGAAACTTATATGTGCCTCAACCTCTGTATTGAAATGATGAACAACTTGTTACAACTCTTTCCGTATCACAGTCCCGGCATCTTCCAAACCTGTATTGGGTGACTGGTAGAAGAGGGAGACTATCGTTACCCTTGTCAAGCAAACTCATGCACATAATAGGAAGGGATGTTCATATTTAATGTAGCACTTCAATAACAGGATAAATCATAGATAAATGGAAAAAAATAAATAAAAATATTACTATCACTATAAGAGCTACAACAGCCATGTCTTGACATGAAATATATCAGGTCTTTTTAAGATTAAATCAATGAATAAAAAAGCTCCTCTAAATTCTTTTTATCCTATCATTCAACAGTATTTGCAGATGGTGTTGAATAAATAAACTTGATATAAATAGATATCTATGAACCATCTTGCGCTGCAGCTGTCACATAATGCTCGGGCAAAGGGAGAGTCCCAAGATACTTGAAGTCACTGATGCGTCAGCTATTGCTAAATATATGAAAAGAGCACATGAAGTATTTCACAATGTGAGTCATAACTAATCACAGGCAAAGTGATGCATCTTTAAATGCTAATAACTGGAAAAATTAAAAGTAACATTTTCTGCACATTTTTTCATACAAAATAATTGACCATTAAAAACTGTATAACTGTATTTTAATATTAACTTCTATATCAAACAACTGTAAGCATTCTATATGGCTTGTCATTGGGAATAGTGAATTCCTGCTTACAGAAGCCTGTGTGACTTCTGCTAGACCTGCACTGAGAGCACGTCTCAGTCTTGACAAATTTATTATACTTTTTAATGACTTCTCAACATGCCCAAATCTATTAGATAATTTAGAATATATTCAAGAATAACATCATCATGGAATAAAGGCAAACAGCTACAGACGACAGCAGCCATTACATCCAGCTGGTAATAGGGCCACCACTAACGATGACCCCTGGTGATGGAGACTTTGACCGGCATGTTGGCGTGCGGTAGAAAACGGCCAATTACTACCTAGCGACCTCGAGCGACGGCTGTGGAAGGTTTTCAGAGGATGAACTTGCCAAAGATGAAACCGACGAGAGCAATAAGGAAGGCAGCCACCAGATGCATCATGGGGTTCGCCTGCTGGGGGTCGTGGCGAGGGATGATAATCTGCTTCTTCTCTCCAGGGTTTGCAGTGGTGCGTTGCCTCAGGGAGTCCTCCTGTTGATATACACACCTTGCTAATGCATCCTTCCTTTTCAGTGTAACTTTATAAATCTTTACCAAGCTTTGCTGATTAAAACTAGGCATGTATGATAAATACCTCTTGTTGACAGAGGTGGCTGGTGATGCATCCTTACTTCTAGTAGCTGGGTGTTAATACTTAAACTTTACCCTAAGAACTATCTCAAGGGGATGACCATGATAGAAGAGCCCCTAATTACTCATTCCTGTCTGTGCTTGCTCCAATCATCTTATTTTTTCCTCACATACTTCAGCACACTATCTTGTATCCTCTACTCAATATCTGGACTAAACTCCTTTCACCTTAATGATTACATGCCATTCTCTTCATGCTTCCACACTTACCACACTGGATTTTCAATTTCTCTTAAGAATTACAACTATGATGGCCATAATTATTTTGCTCTGAAAATCCTCCTGAATTTCTTCTGATCTTCAAAATTTTCATTTAACCTTTCAGCTCACTTTTCAATACAGTTTGGTAAGTGATATACCTTTAATTGAAGATTTTCTTGACGAAGTGAGCTAATTTCCTCTCGGAGTCGCTTGATCTCATCACCAGCCTTCTTGATTTCTGCTTCGCTGTTGGTTGACTGCAATGTTTAGAGAAACAGTGTAATAAACTCTACCTTGAGCACACCATCAATAAGTTCAGCAGAATGCCATTACCAGCAAGTTTAATCATATATAAAGGAGTAGCAATTTTTACACTCTACTGTTCTTCACTTCTTGACTGCATCTATTCTCATATACATCACATGACTTTCTCCATTCTAATTTAGCAGCTCACATGCTTCTCTCAAGTGACTCATCTGCACTGTTCAAACTCATGACCATGCCCCTCCATCTGACTTGCACAGCCAATGTGCTCCTCTTACACACCTCACCTGCACTGCATGTATTTGTGATCATTATGCTTTCTCCATTCCATCTAGACAGCCCATATGCTCTTCTTACGCAACTCATCTGCACTACAGACATTTGTGACTAATATGCTCTCCATCCCATCGTGACGGGCCACAAGCTCCTCTTACGTAACTCATCTGCACAGCATGTATTCGCAACTATTATGCTCCCTTGATCTCATCTTGCCAGGCCACATGCAGCATTCTCTATCTGAGGACTCTTACCACATTCCTGCCGCTGCCTGAGTATGGGACACCTGCCTTGGGTGATGGCTTGGTCTCCACGTGGGGCTGGAGTGCTGGGGAGGCGTCAAGGTTGTTCTGCACCGCTGGAGTTGTTGTATCCGGTGGCAACTCAAACACACACCGCAACTTGGAGTCCATCAACTGGTTCATGTCGGCCTCCTTAAACTGTGGGGAGACAGGGATTACAAGTGTGAATCTGTACAAAAGCCTCAATGCAGTGATCTCAACAATGCCACTTTGGGCCACTCATTCTATTGCCATCAAGCAATGAAACACAACACACAAACAAATAAAAAACTGAGGTATCTAGTCAAAGGAACAAACATCACATCTTTCACTATCTTCAGTCTATCTTTCTCCAGTAATCACAGAACCTCCACCACAAATATATTTTCAAGAATGCAGTGAAAGTTCTTCATATTACAAGGTTCTCATATAAAGAACTCATGAATCATAAGTAAAATAGGGTAAATTCTTACAAAACAGCAAAAACAATATAAATTAGCAATCACTTGCACATATGCAATATTATACTCTTTCACTTCTCACTTCAGTCATGAGGGAGGAGAGAAGAACAAGTTAGTGGAGGTAAGTTGGTGTTGGTGTCCTGACTCCTGCGTGACTGGAGGGGGAGGTGATGAGGCAAGTTTCTCATGATAATCCTTTCCCAGGACTGAAAACCTCTCCCTCAAAATCCTACGGAGTCTCTCAATATCAGGTACATACTTTTTAATGCCAAATTATGCCATTTTTTTCATATTAGGCATACTCAACTCCAACTCTGAATAAAAGTAGCTGCTTCCTCTTGCTAATGTGAAGGTAAGTTTCAAAGAATAAAGCTCATGTATGAATAATACACATCACCACTTCCTTTTTGGTAACTGTACTGAAAGCTCCAATGGGAGTACAATGAAACTTTTGCTATTGCCTTCAATAAATAAAAAGTTATTGATGGAGTTTGGTATAAATATTTTACTTGTAAATTTCTATCCACCTCTTTGTTCTTTAAGTTTTTCCATCACTACAGTGCTGGACAACAACTGTTCTCCTAAACCCTGGAAAAGAGCCTCTACCTCCCTCTTCTTGCTAGATCAACCACTTGGCTTCCTAAATCCATCCATCCAACACAACTTCATGACAACTATCTCCTCTTCTTCACTGACGCTCAGTTATCTCCATCCCCTAGACTGCACATACCTGGATTGACTTTCACAAAAATCTCAACTGGAAATTTCATAATTCTCCAGGTAAAACAGCTTCGATGAAGCTAGGTGCTCTGTGTTGTCTTTGCCAATACTTTTCCTTATCTCAGCTAATTGCTCTACAAGGGAGTCTTATTCATCCACTAGGGAGTACTGCTCCCATACACGAGGATGTTCATCTCATTGGTTCCTCTCCTCCAACAGATTGTCTTGAGTCTCTCACCCATTTACTGCAGTGTTATATCTCTGATCTTCTCTTGTTACTCCCATGGTTACTGTTCTTCTGAATTTGCTAACTGCATACCTCGTCAAACCTATTCTGTCCACCTTGCTAATACAAGTGTTATCCAATATCTTCCTTTTTCATCCCTTTCACAGGTAAAGTTTGAAATTCTCTTCCTCTTTCTGTTTTTCCTCCTGCTGATGATGAACTGTTTCAAGAATGAAGTACCAAGACACCTCAAGAACTAAACCAGACATCTCTTTTGAAATAATCAGGACAATTGACTGATCCAGCAACTTAAGACTAAAATAAAGAAGAAAGACCAAGGAACCCTCTTCTAATGACTTATTTTCCCTAAATCCCTAAAACAAAACAAGACATGTCTATATGATTCATTTATGTATTCTCTTCTCCACCAGACAACATAACCACACACTGCCAACAACAAAAGCTCTCTTACCAGCGTGTCCAGGCTGATGTCTCCATCCCCGGCAGCAAACAGGCTCTGCACCATGAACTTATGCTTGTTCTTTTCATGTGGGTCGTACTCAAATGGCTGCAGCATCACCGCCACACTAACCGACCCATTGGGATCCACCACCCCAGAGTTCGGTCGCACGCAGTACCGCCGGGGGGCTGTCGTTTTGACCTGTCAACAGGGACACCTGTCAGATGGGGAGTGACAATCTCTTGTTCAGAAGATTATGCAATTCATGGGTCTATCTACCGATGTGCCTAACATCCCCTGTGAAAGTGGGCAGCTTAAACATGGCATTGACAAGCAGACAATCCCACCCACAAGCATTCCCTCACATCTTAGCCTCTAGGGGAGAGAGGACCAATCCTTACTGACCACAATGTGAAGTTCAGCTGCTTAACAGACCCATCCTCTTCCCTAATCTTCCTCATCACCACACTGGATTAGATGTGAAATGCCCAATCAAGACCCTCAACGCAACATCACCATTCATGAATTTTCAACTACTCTTTAATAATCTCTCTCACATCTTATGCATTCTTCATATCGTCCACCCACCCCTCTCATGCTCATCCTCTTTGGTATAATGATTGCAACTTACTCAATGACCTAAGGTGAGTCCTCCCTTCTGTCAGTGTTTAGTGAAATTCATAAGCAATCCTTCACATCACATAAATCGACATCTCAGCACCACTTGCACTCACTACTGTTAGTTTGGTGATGCCACACAATTACCAGTTCCTTTATTTACTGCATGAGGCACAAAGAACAGTGTAAGCAGCAATCCACTATAACAAAATTTCAACAGACTTTTTGAGAAAAAAAAAAAAAAAAAAAAAAAAACAAAAAAAAAACCTATTAGAACACCATCTCCCATCCATTTATCTATCTGTGCCTGACACCTGTGGCAGTGCTGTAAACGAAGAGGTTTGTGTTTGCCTCCACACACACACACACACACACACACACACACACACACACACACACACACACATCACAGCTAGCACACCACCATCACTACTCTCTACTTCCTTGCTTTATTCTGGCTCTATCCCTTCCTCCCTCCTGCCTTTAATTTGTTAGCTTTAAATTCAAAGACAGAGTTGGTGAAGTGAAAACTGACCAGCCTGCATCTCTTCACTCTTCATTACCATCTCTTAATGAATAAATCATAGGTGGGCAATGGCTGATTCATATTTTGTCCCCACACACTAGTCCATAAGTCTCACAAAAGTTTGGTATTACCTCATATCTATAACACTAAGGCAATTATAATCACCTCACACAACTCTACTGCAGACCAAGCTAAACAAAAAAAGCCCCACCTCCCCTAAGCCTATTCACAACCATATAGGTATGCATTCCTTCTGACTACCATTGAAAGCTCCTGAGTTCATCATTATTTCTCTTACTTCACTGAGGATGAGAATATAATCAATTATGTAATGTCCTGAATTAATCTATCTATTAAGTCTTCATACATTTCTCACACCATTAATCATCCATTCAGACTGACAAGATTAGACCAAGATTATACACACAACAGCAGATTGTACATTACTACTGAGCTGTTATGTGCAACATTCAAAAGAAACCACCAGGTGCAGTAATCTAGTGATAATAATGCTGTTCAAGATGACAGTACTGCATAGGCAGTAATCTAGTGACAATAATGCTATTTAAGATGATGGTGCTGCATAATCATATTCCCAAGTTAATATCAAGAATGCTTGCAGAGTCCAGACCCAAAGCTGAATGTAAGGCAATGGGACCGTTCACCTTAAGGATTTAAAGATACAGATTTGTGTAGGTAAGACCTGTGAGGAGAAAGTGAGTAAAAGACTTTATTCTATAACTTATTCAGCTGCTGCCTCCTTCAGAAAGTATGTATGTACAACCAAAATGTTACATAATAAAATATGCTGGTGCCATCTCATGTTTCCTCCCACCACCACTTTCCAGATGCAGCTTTGCCCTTCAGGACCCTTAGCTGTGAAAACATGAATCCTGACACGAACAGGCAATGATCACAGTGCTTGACGGCCCAGGATTCTGCATGAACACCAACACAAATTTATCTTGCCATCGTCTGTGTTTGTGGGTCTGGTACTTGAAAGCAAATGTAGCAATGCTGTGTTGTGTATAAATCATGTACTTAGGTTTCATTATATGCTTTAGGAATACATGAATGTCAATATGTTTAACGGTTTGACATAACTTTAATTTCCTCTATTGCTTTCACTGTCTTTTCAATTACTGTAACATGACCTTACTATTGTGTTACAGTGAGGCTTTATCATCAGGTTTATTGGCCTTGTCTTCCCTGACATGACAAGATATGTTGTAGTACCACTCTTATCATGAAAGAAAACCATAATCAAGATTCCAGGACTTAATCATCTTATCATTAAATAAATCCATAATTACAGTTCAGAGGTGAATAATCAGTCATGCATTGTAACATTCACTGATTAATAATTATAAATGTGCAAATTTAATTATGCCAGATTTTCTCATATAACAAAACCTTAGTGTGTGTGTGTGTGTGTGTGTGTGTGTGTGTGTGTGTGTGTGTGTGTGTGTGTGTGTGTGTGTGTGTGTGTGTGTGTGTGTGTGTGTGTGTGTGTGTGTAATTATGGGTATTATTACAATTCTTGAAAATGTTTATAGCAATTGAAGCATTAGTGTGCATGCTATTTTAGCTTCAGTACCCTCACCCTGTATTTACATCAAGATTAAATGCATCAGTTGTATACATGACAGAGGAATTGTAGATCTGTTGTGTCCCAGAAGTGAATTTCTGATCAGAGACGAGTACAACGACAGGTGTACAGTAAATGCAGGGTTGTTGTTATTACTCACCTTAAAACATACTCTCTTATCTGTGGGGTTGGTTAGTTTTAGCTGAGACGTGACTACATCCGTGAAAGGACCTGCAAAAAGAATTACAGCAAAGGTTAAGATCACATGACATGCTCTTGGTGTTGGTGAAATACTACAGGAACTTATGCATAAAATGCCAAAATAGCAAATAAGCAACAAACAGCATATGCCTTTTAAATATTCCTTCAACAGCTCCGAATGTGCAAGTGAAGACAAGAATGATTATAAAACAAATTCTCAAAAGTACCTACAAGACAAACTTACCACTGACCTCTCTCTCTGACAGTTCATGACTGTATGACACTTCCTGCTTCATGTGACTCTACAACTTTTTACTGATGAAAAATAGAAACTGCTGGCACTAAAAGGTCTGAACTACTTGATGCTTTGGCTGTCAATTTTATCTCTTCATTATATAGGAACTTAACCCAGACCATTTTATTAAGCTTGAGAAGTTACGTCAAAGGTTGAACTATCCTCTAACCAATATCACTATAGTATAACATTTGCACCAGACCACTTTAATAATCTTGAGGAGGAACTGCAATAGAAAATTAGCTAATCATTTAATTCTTCCCAAAAACACAGACAGTTATCATGATAACTCGGCCGTCTATCACCGTCCACACTGCTGCCTTGTAATCTTCGACAGGTTTCACTCCATAGTACACAATCTTATCATGTTACACAAGCTTCCTGATGCCACACCCAGTGCCAAACACTGCTTTCCTACTTTACTTTTCTACTCAGATCTGATCATTCTCTCAGTGATTTACACCTCAAGATATTCTGTACCATACCATATATTATGTATGTTTTTTGCCTCATTTTATGTTTACCATGTAAACATAATAAGGTAATTTTTTTTCTTGCTCACACCTCCTTTTCTATGTACACATACAATCACACTTTAGGTTCACTTTTAGATCTTGTATGGTATAATTCTAGAACAGCTGTGAACAGCGTTAGGTAGGTGGCTGAGCATTATATACTGCACTGTATATGATGTATTACTACTGCTACTACAATCATTACCACTACTCTCGTGGGTCAACCCGCCCCTTACCCTTCTCTTGCACTATGACCTGGACTCTCTCTCCACACCCTTTTCCTGCTGCCAGGAATCCCACAAGGACCTAAATGTCATATAAATGGAGGTTGACCTCCCCAACAGAAAAATCTGCATTCCTCATACCAAAATACACTAATGATGAAGCTGCAGGATGTAATTCCTTCACGTCACAATCTCCATCCTGAGGAAGGCAGAATGTAGGGGTGGGTGCAGCACAAACTGGCACCACCAGTATACCAGCCAATACAATTCTGCCATTTGGAGTTTAAGCCATGAAATGTTTTGGCCCCTTTGTTAGCTTAAGCTGCAAGATACTTTAGCTTTTTTTTCTTCATGGTATAGATCCAACTATGATCTTATCTATATCCTAGCAACTTGGACCATCCTGGATAACTTGGGCTGTCTGCCATACCATATTATCACTTGCAGATTTTCTTCCATTTAATAGTAATGAAATAATAGCAACAACAGCAATAATAAAAAAAACATTAATAATAATGATACCACCTACACACAGTACTACATTACATTGTTTGCCCATGTGTGCACTTCATCTCACTGTGCCTCACTGTAATGAGTTATACATGTCTTGACTTTTGATAGTGTTTTATCAACTTTTTTTTTTTTTTCCCTTCATGTGTATCATCTTACAACTTCTTGCATGTTTAAGTTTTTATTTCCATCATCATCATCATCACATACTTTCCCTTAAAAACTGGAAGTGGTTATGGCACACAAGATTTCTGGACATATTCCACAGGTGTATCAACTCATGTACAAACCTAAAAGGTATGTGAAGATATACATAAAAATTTAAGCTCCTGCTAATTAGCTAATTCATAACTATGAGCCAAGTTCATGTTGCGACAAGCTGGCAGTGAGCCAAGTTAGCCTTCATCTCTTGATCTTTTTACTTTAAGCAGCAACAAAGTGAAGCCATTTTTAATACATGCAGTAACACATATCTGCTGTCACTGGTTTGAGGTGTTAGGCCTTTAAGCAGCAAGATATGTCGGCCATTAGTTACTTAGGCTGAGAAGGTCCAGCTGTAAGATATATTAACAATTTTAAGTTGAGGCCGTAAGACACTTGGACACAAGACACCTTAACCATTGGGACATTTGAGCCAAAAGATGTCCAGACATTTAAGGAGTACAGGCTACTACAGTCTTGGATGCAGTATTTTCCTTTCAGTTCTGTCATCCTTTGGCATGAGTGTCTGGAACTTAACACCTCAACAGAGACAACTTAAGGCCTTGGTATCTTTTGTCCCAGAGGTCTAACAGCTGGAATCTCTGGCCGGATGAAGCGTCTCACCGTCTCAGACACAACCAGCTCAAGCATCCCATGGCCTTGTCTATAATTGGCTGAAATGCCTTGCGGCAGAAACATTTAATGGATAAAACTGGAAATGGCAGAAGTATCTTATAACTGACATCTCACAGCTGGAACTGCAATCAGCTGATCAGGTCAAGGCCAACAGTATTACACCCAAGAATATGCTGGAAAGTATACTGAATTAAAAGTACAATGTTGGTATAAGAATTTTGAACTAAGACACAAATATAAACATCACTGAGAACTGAGCCTTATTCTTTCTAAATAACCAACAGAACTAGGAAATATGCCAACAAATTCTTGAAAATAACGACTCAATATAATACCTCGAGATTCCATACATCACCCAAATTCCTTATATGGCCAATACCAAACAAAACACGATCATACCCCACCAAAACAAACCCCGCCACCCAAACGTTACAAGACGAGTCATAAAAACCCTCAAATTGACAAGCCAATATTAACTTCAATACTTCCCATACTTCACCGTAATTCCCCACAAAAACAGGGCCTCGTGGGGACTCTACACGCGAGGAAGCAGAGCAGTCTAAGCCCACCGTAAAGAGGCATAAAGGGATTAACATTTCTGCAACATTCGAGAATCAGGATTTAAAATAACGATGACTGGCTAGCTAACGGACCAAAAAATGCCACTCCTTACTAAACCAACGAGTCTCACCCCAGTCCTCCCTCTCCCCTGGGTTAGTAGAAGCCCTGCACGCCACTAAGCCACGATCCCATGACTTCCCCACGTGCCCAAGCTTGAATTACTCGTCAGATAAACATTGGCAGGCCCTAAAATGGCTCCCAAAATAACGTATTATTTGGGAGCATATTTTCAAGCGTCCTTTCGTCTCACCTCTGAATTTGAGCTCCTGGGACGGCTCCAAGATTAACACCTGCTCCGCTTTCGCCATGGTGGGAGGCAATCACACGGGGGAAGGCCCAGGGTTTGTGACAATTCCGGGGAGACGTGACACAGCCTGGCCGCCGAGACCCTCACCGCGCCTGCGCCAGACATGCACTGAGTGACGTCACTCCGCCATCGGGATGACCAGCGCGCACAGACAAAACTCGCCCCGATCTATGAAAGTGTACGATAGTCAACTTTCTATTATGTATTTGACTGTATTTTTTATTCAAATGTTTGCATTTAAAGGACAGAATACTGAGGAAAAACAAAATTAGATATAAAGTACGAGTGAAGAAGGATAAAGTATATGATAAAATCAATGTTAATATGCGATAAAGTAAGGATAACGTATGCGAGCATTTGAGGGATTAAAGTAAGGAGGAGAAAGGATAAAGCAAAAGTAAAGAAGGATAAAGTAAATATGTGACAAAATATGCGATAAAGTAAGAATAAAGTATATTTGAGGGAAGAAGAGTAAAGTAAGACTAATGTTAAAGTCAAGAAGGATAAAGTGTGTGAATATTGGAAGGATAAAGTAAGGAGGGGAAGGAAGAATTGTAAAATTATGATAAGATAAAATAAATAAAAATAAAGTAATAGGAGAAATGCAGAAAGGTAAACATTTGTTTGATATGCCGGAGGATTGTGCACCTGCATACACATACACACATACAACATACAGACATACAACATACACACATACAAAATACACACATACATACATACATAGAGAAAAAAAATAAATGGAAATAAATCAAGGAAGAGAGAATGTAGAAGTGTAAAAAATATGTTGAAGAAAGATAGAAAATAATAGATAGGAGGATATACAAAATGTAACAATGTGGTGAGGGTTGTAGTGAAAACAATATGCTCCCGCAACCACCAGTTTATTAAAATAAACTGACTGATTTGAAAGAGGAGCACGGTGACCTCAGCTGGACTGTGGTGTGGTGTGCATGGTTTCTTGTGATGGTGATAGTACGCGGTGCGTGTTATACCCGCACTGACGGGACGGGCAGCGAGGACAACAGGTGCAGCAGATAGCCAGTTGGAGCGGTATAGAGTGCTGCAGGACTTGCTGACTGTGACAGGGCAGTAGGTAATGGTGAGCCCGTCCGAGGCAGTGGATGGACTGGTACAGTACATGCCCAGCCCACGATTTTGTTGTTGCCTTGCTTTGAGGCCTCGATGACGCGCCTATACTTAAGTGCGGCTACCAACCGTTGTCTAGTGACTCCAAAAGCTATTCAGCTTGTTATCGTTACATAGATAAATAAATAAATACATCCATAAGCAGAGAGAGTCAGCAGAGATTTGCTATCCGCAGAATGTAATATGTAAAGATGGTTTTGACAGTTATTACACTCAAGTAAATATTTGGATATCAAGAAAATTGAATAATAAGAACAATTTTGCATGGATTAACGAAATTTACTCTGCTTACCATGAAAATGAGAATATGCACTGACAAAACTGGATTTGTTATTAATGTTTAACAATAATAAAAATAAATAGATAGGTAAATTAACAAATAAACGAATGAAAATGAAGGAGGATCACAGATACTCGAAAAATATATATAACAATAACCACACTCAATAAAACCTATCTGTTTAGTATCATTTACCCAATTTTTCTGCTTCACTTACTTGAGTCTAACCTAAGAAGTTACTTTTAGCTCTTGTTGCTACCTCTCGCGGCATCCCTTACAGCTTGTTGTTGTCATACACATTTACTATTTAATATTCATATCTCTATCTATATCTCTGTATCTTATCTCCTGCATTCTCTCCTTTTATCTTTATTTTTCTGTGCCTCCTCCTTAAGCCGATCTAACTCCTTTGTTTTCTTATTAGTCTTTTCACTTTATTTTTTAAAGTATTTATCAATCTCGTCCTTCTCTTCCACTATTTTCTTTTATCCCTTTCCACTTTTAATCGCTTCCTTATTAAGCTAAACGAACTCAATACTTTCTGCTATTCTTATTTGTCTTTCCTTTTCAATTTTTACGTAAGTGTATCTTTCATTCTTCTTGTTTTCTCTCCCCATTTACCGATATTCATTTTTTTCTTATTTATTAAACCATATTAGCTCAGTACTTTCTCTTCTCATTTTTATTTGTCGTATATATATATATATATATATATATATATATATATATATATATATATATATATATATATATATATATATATATATATATATATATATATATATATATATATATATATATATATATATATATATTGTGTGTGTGTGTGTGTGTGTGTGTGTAGTTAGTTACTCAGTTTCGTATTTTTCCCTTCCCTGCATATCTTCTTTCTCTGATAAACGCGTTAATCAGCTCAATATCTTCCTGTATTAATTGTTAATCCTCCGTATTTTAATTCCCAAAGAAGATTGTTTCCTCTACAATCCAAGATGAGGAGAAAAACTGTTCCTACGAAGTTAAGAAAGATTTTGGCGATGGATGAAATAGAGCTCGTTTAATCTAGATGTATGGAGGCAAGAGATAAGGTGAATAAGTAGCACGTAGTCGTGTATTGACAGAGATAAGGGAAGTGATATATTTTCCAAAGGTCTAGTGATAATCTCAGGAGGAGGAGGAGGAGGAGGAGGAGGAGGAGAAAATACTTGTGATGGAGATGAGGAAGAAGAGGAGGTAGATAAAAGAATAAACGGAGAATGATAAGAGAAGAAAATTGTGATGATACAAAAGTAAAGGAGAGAGAGAGAGAGAGAGAGAGAGAGAGAGAGAGAGAGAGAGAGAGAGAGAGAGAGAGAGAGAGAGAGAGAGAGTTATATAAGACTTGCCAGTAATAGAGTAAGAATATAAACGAAGAAATATTCCCCGTAAATATTCCTTCCCTTGCATTTCCTTGAATAAACAAATAAATAAACTTCTAAAAAGGGTGTGGCCTATTTACTTCTTGCGGCGTCTCAATATTTAATCCTCTCTCTCTCTCTCTCTCTCTCTCTCTCTCTCTCTCTCTCTCTCTCTCTCTCTCTTCTTCTTCTTCTTCTTCTTCTTCTTCTTCTTCTTCTTCTCTGTACTTTCTTCCTTCTCTTCCTTTTTTCTTTTTATTATTATTATTATTATTATTATTATTATTATTATTATTATTATTATTATTATTATTATTGTATTTTCCGTCCTTTATTTTCCTTTTCCCATCCTTCTCCGCATTATTATTTTCATTTTTTTTTCATCTCCGTCCTTCTCATCATTGCCATTCTTTTCTCCCTCTTCGTCTTCCTTCACTTAAATTTCTTCTTTCCTCCTTTCTCACTGCACTCTTCTCTTCGCTCTTCTTCCATTCATCTTAGTAGTATTATAGTTCTCTCTTCCTCATCTTCCTCCCCTTTCTACTTCCATCCTTTTCCATCACATTAATAATATCTACTCTCTTTGACCCCGCCCTTCCAGTCAACCTTAATATCATAGATTTCTCCTCCTCTCCTTACATATCTACTTCATTCCTCTCTGTCCTTCAAATCATACTTGATATTTTAAATTTCTCCTAGTTAGCTTCACTTTCTTACTATTTCTACATCTTAACGCAACGACCACCACCACCGCCGCCCTCTATACGTACAGCTGCACTAGCGAGTCACCGTCTACAGTGAAAGCTATTAGGGACGCGGGATTTACTCCGCGTATTCACCCAACATGAATGGAGAAGTTACCCCCACCACTCCGTTGCCCCCAGCCTCCCTCTCCTCTCTTTCTCTCTCGCTCTCTCTGGCATTCCTTTGGCTTCTGTTGCGTCATAAGAGCTTACCGAAGGGAATAGTATGTGTGTGTGTGTGTGTGTGTGTGTGTGTGTGTAGCTAACATATGGTCATGGCTATTAGTGATATTGTGTAACATGACTCACTTCTATCATCTATTTATTGATTTTTTTTTTTAAAGTTTTTGTCAATCTTAAGTGTGATCTGCTAATCTACCAATTGTCAGTGTTTGTTATTAAAGCGCCAGAGACTTAACATCGATGTGGTTAATTTGTTTTTATTTTCCCTGCGGGTTTGGGAGGATTTGTGAGAGAAAACCCTGAACACATTGGGAGTGATCAGTGCAAAGGTTACTTGTCTTTTGCTGGCCTCCACCGTAGATGTGAAAGGGACTGAAAGGTGCGTCGTATGGCAAGGATGTTCAGTGGTGAAATGAAAGTAAATTGATATAGTAATAGAAATTAATGAACTATAAGATTAATGATAATGCTGATACGTCTTTGGTTCGGGGTAAATTAATTTCACTGGTCAAAATGATCAAATATTTCGCTTTTGGTAGTGAAATTTAGTAAATAATATAATATAACATCTACCTTAGTAAAAAAAAAAAAAAAAAAAAAAAAAAAAAAAATATATATATATATATATATATATATATATATATATATATATATATATATATATATATATATATATATATATATATATATATATATATATATATATATATATATATATATATATATATATATATATATATATATATATATATATATATATATATATATATATATATTTATTTATTTTTTTTTCATAAATGCAGTTAGATCCATTACTATATCTTCATTATAATTCATGTAATCAGAATTCTATTGTTCTATTTAAGCTTCTCATAACTCGTGCCATTGTGCCATCCAGCATAAATGTACCTTAGTGCACGTATGCAATTCCACTATACATCGTCCTCACTCATGGGGACCACGCTTTTGATCGGTTCATCATCTTTTCTAGTTTTAACATGCACTCCATGGTGGAGGTTATAGGGATTTTCAATGGTGTTTTCATAATTGATAGTAGTGATAAAGAACGAAAAAAAAAAGACCAACGATCTCTGCAGCCTTTGAAAATCACCCTTCTGAAAGCATAAAACGTTACTGAAGACGTTCCCCGAATCCTATTGGAAGTGACATTCAAGCCTGACACTGCATCATATTCTCCGCATTCCTGCCTTGGTGCGTCTCTCTTCTCCTCCCTAGTTGTTCGTTCCCCTTTCCATTATACCAGGGAGGGAGGGGGAGGAGGGGATGCTAATTCCTCCTTTGGCTTCTCAGCTTATTAGTCTGGGAGGGAAGGAGACGCTAAGAAATGACGGGAGATGACATGAGTGAGGGAGCTGGGAGATGGTGGGAAGGAATGGAGGATGACAAGGTAGATGGAAGGAATGAATGGTAATATGAAGGCAGGAGAGGAATGAGAGATGGGAAGGACGGGAGGGGGATGGTACGAAAAATTATAAAATGAGAAGCTAGGAATGGATGAATGGTGATATGAAGGCAGGGAGAGATAAATGGAAGTGCCAAGGACGTTAGAGATGGTAGGAAGGAGCGAATGGAAATTACTAGGCAAGAATAATAATGACTGTGGTAAGGAATAGAGAACAGAGAGCTAGTCAACAACGTACAAATAACGCAGTATATAATATTGTATGAAAGTTATGAAGCAAATACGGATGATACGGCGCTGTTTGGCTCTGGGAATTCAATCACTATCTTAGTAATGCCGTGACTATGCAAGGTATGAGTTAACAACCTCAACAAGAAGGTATTTACTTCAGACTCATGCCTCTCCATCTCCCAGACAGCTGAAGACATGACGTGGCATATTTTTTTTCTTCATTTACCACAGCTATACGTCTACCTGCTACCACACACCACTCTTCAAGCAGATGGTGATGTACATATACTCATTCTATTCTGTGTGAATAGCAAGTGCGAGGGTAAGATCTACAGTTGTGACCACTCCCTGTGGCACCATACCCCATGCACACTGGGAAGTCCAAAAGATAAGTGTTTCTATTGGTGCTGTGAGAGAACAGACTTGCTCTCCGCTACCTCCTTGACCCATTCCTCCTCAAACCATCTCTCCTCCAATCACTTAGGTACTAATCCTGGAAATTCAAACAAGCTTTTATACTCAAACCCACTTCAATTTCACTACTACAGTTAGCACACAGATTTCTTACCGTTAAAATCTTAATACAAAATAGAAACTTAGGTATTACATACTGATATTTATTGGTCAAGCCTAAATTATATGCTATAACTAGGACTGTATCCTGAAGGTGGTAAAAATGAAATACCAAAACATAAATCAGACACAATCCACAGCTCAACTTATAGTACATTCTATAAGCAAATCCATTATTCTTACAACTGCAGAATTTGTATGTGTAATACTATCAGAGGCTCTGCTAAATTTTCCAAATTGGTACTATACTGTCACCAACTCTCAGTAATTTTGCCACCTTGGGACACACAAACATGGAATGCTGCCTATGACTGTTGCCCATCACTGATTGACCTATGGATCCCCATCTGTCTTGAAACATCCAGCAAATTTATTTTAATTTAATAAAACCATTAATTACAGTATCTAGTTGTATGATAACAGGTTATTTTCATTTCCATAACCTAGTACTGCATTCCTAGCTGCATCCGAAGGGAGTATGCAGACCAACCACTGATTAAGAGCACCAGTCAGTGGTAGTGATAGTATGTTTGCAAGGTTTGAGGTGGTAAAATCACTTAGAATTGGTGAAAACAATACAGTAAAAAAGATTCTGAATAAATCGCTGCATGACCATTCACATGACAAATATAACATAGTGAGGCACATGACACTCTGGCAGACAAACCATACAATGATCCACTCACAATAATAATAATAACAATGAATGGCTGTCATAAAAATTACATCTTGTGTGCTAATTGTTCTAATGCCTTTCTTGTACCTATAATGGAGCAGCACATGTTTACGAGTACGGAAAATATAAACGTCTTTTGCTCATGATTCCTGTTAACAAGACTTTTTATTGATGATGATGAGAATCTAGAATATGACTTTCTGCTGAATAATGAAACTGAACCTAAATTCCTTGAAACAGCCTAACATGAAAAGAAAAAAGGAATGTCAAAAAAAATTAAACACAAAAGATAGTACAAAAACAATGAATGCCATCATAATTTCACTTCTACACAAAGTAAGAGGCATGGAGCAATGTGTGGCAGGGGAAGAGGTGAGGAGGAAGAGGTGTGTTAGTGTCTGGAGGAGCGATGGGAAGACGACTCTCTCTCCTCTCTTGTCCTGACGTCCCGCTCCCTCTCCCTCTCACGGTCTCTCTCGCGGTCACGCTCCCTCACGGGCTCCCTCACATCCTCCCGGGTGGTGCGCTCTTCAATTCGCTCACGCACAGGACGCTCCTCAATCCTCTCCCTCCTGCCTTCCCTCTCCCTGTAACGCTCATCGTAGTACCTGCTGCTGTGAGGGAATGAGGTATCTCAGCTTGTTGCAAGTCTTTATGGCACTGCACACAATACACTTAACAAGATGTTAAATGTCCATCTCTAATGCCTTGAGCACATTATTACCAGATAAGTATCAGCATTCGCTTAAGTCTTAAATCCTTCATCCTAGTCAATGTCATTTTTCTCAGCCAACTTCCTAAACTTATAAAGACTCAAGTGCCTTACCTCTCCCTGTCTCTCTCCCGCTCTCTGTCCCTCTCACGTGCCCGGTCGTACTCCCTCTCCCTGCTGTAGGAACGCTCGTAGTCACGCTCGCGATCAGCGCCGCGGTCAGAGGTGCCGCGTTCCCTCTCGCTGCGGTGGCGCTCGTATTCCCGGTCCCTGGAGTGTGAGCGTGAGCGGTCCCGGTAGTCCCTCTCCCTTGAGCGCGAGTGATCACGGTGGCGGCGGCGGCTGGGTGTGCGGGAACGTTCCCGTCGCTTGCTGGAGCCGTAGCTTTTGGCCTCGATGCCATGCAGTGTGTCCTGTAAAGAAGCATCTCTCAACAACTGTTGCACTAAAGAAGAATTCTGTACCATGTTCAATTGTGGTATGACCTTCAGGGTGTAAAAAGGGTCATTACCTGGAGGGAGCTGGTCAGTATCTTGCACCTGTCATCATGGGCCACCTTAGACTGCTTGATGAGTGAGATGGCAGTCACAAGTGTCTCTATAGCACTGGCATACTCCCCTGGAAATAAAGACAGGAAAAGTTTTAGATGTTTGGTATTCAAGGACAATTACCATATGAAAACAAATGAGCCAAAACAGAGCCATAAAAACAATGAACAAAATTTCCCATGGCATAAGTCCCAGCAGCACACAGGTATATACAGGATGCCACAGAAGCCAGCTTACCAGAGGAGGCATCGGCCACAGCACGAGCAATGGCAGAACTGGACACAGTACGGTTTCTGTTCATGATATCCTCAAACTCTGCCTCTGAGAGTGGTGGTGGTCCCTCAATGCGATGATCACCCCCAGCAAACCCACCATGCTGAGAGGAAAAGTAATATGCTGTTAAGCACAGCCATAGGGAGGCAATGGAGGAACAACAAAAAAGTGTATTTTTAAAGTTGAAGTAATGTTGAAGTGGAAAGATGCCTTGGTGGTAGCGAGATGAAAAATACCCACCTGATGGGAAGGTGGTGGTGGAGCATAGTGTGCAGGTGGTGCAGCTGCTGCTGGAGGGGGTGCACTGTGAGGTGGGAAGAAGGCTGGGTTGACATGCGGGGCTGGAGGGGCACCACCATGAGGGGGAGGGCCATGAGGTGGAGGTCCTCCATGAGGTGGTGGTCCTGTAAAATAATCAAGGCAATGTTACCATGACAAAATGTCAAAATGGCTGTTAATTTCTGAAGGTAAAATTCCTGTTTTGGTTACAAAACTGCCACTGCACAAAGCTAACAAGATTAATGAGACAAATAAACCTGATTCTATTTAAGATCTGAGGATTCAGAAATGTCTTTATTACCTAAAAACTGTTTTAAATGATAAATGAAAAGAATATGTAAAGGGTTGGGGATTCCTTCCTTTGGAATATGTGATCCTCCTATAAGGTAAAACTTATAATGAACTTCTAATTCTGTCAGCCAAAGCCTTGATGTGTCACAACTTCATGTAATGAACTACAAGACAAACAAAGAAAAGGAGAAACAACTTGATCATTCTTCCGTTTCACTTAGGCATCCATCACCCTGCCAGTGCCTGACATTATCTAACAGACCTAACCTTGCTGTTTAAGAAGTAAGCATAGCATATTGGATGAATAATCAAGGATCCTGAACTGAGGGTTAAGCTTCAGTACATTGTTAGCAAACTTGACAAACAACTGGCTGATTAGCACCACATACTTCTACTATGAGACTGTCAATCAACAAACTCACCAGCATTTAGGAAAGAAGTGTGAAAATATTTTAGTTATACGTGAAATTTTGATAAGATTTCACTCTTCTCCATGCTTCCTTCTTGTGTTAATCCTTTCTAAAAGATACTGTGAGTGGCATGGGGACATTAAAACAGACTTTCTTTTTCAGTGCCCCATAGCGAGACCCAGTGGTGCTGGGATTAGCTAGCAATCCTGCCCTCCTGTGTGTGTATAAGAAGTGTCTAGGTATGTACTTGCTTTAAAAAATCAGTCAAGGCTAAAAGAAGAAAAATAAATAAATAAAAATAAAAATAAAACAATAAAAATGAAAAATAAGTAAACAAAATAAAAGTAGATAAATCAAAACAAATAAATCAAAACAAAGGTAGATCCCAATCCATGCTCAGGTGTTACATACTTACTGAAATGGTCCTCACCCAGCCTAAGAATCTCTCACTGGCCAGGGATTCAAACCATGATCTGGATTATCAGTGTGGTAATCATTAAGCCAACAACCCAATACTAGGTGTACTTCACAAGGCCAGGGTTAGTCTGTTACAGGACACATACACAAACACACACACACACACACAAAATCACACCAAGCCACACCACACTACAACCTAGCAGCAGGTGGGGAAATGCTGCCACAAAGTGTCTGGGGATGGGAGGGTACCTTGGGAGAGAGTGGGAGGCCTGGAGGGGAGTACTAGGTTGTGGGGGACAGATGGGGGACTGCTGGTGACCGGGAAGCTCCCTGTTGGCAGCAGACACCACTTGTCAGTTCTCAGTGCTCCCTCTCCTAATGACATGATCCCTATCTCTGGCTTGCTGGGTGTCTACACTGGTTATTAGTTACTTTCATGAAACTGTTGACTTTCAAGTTACTTGGATATTTGCCAGTTGCAGAAAAAAATACTGCTAGTAAGCACGTAAAATAATTTCACAAAATTCTTATACACTTCTCGTCCTGTCCCATCAATTATGGAAGCATTGTAGCAATTTCTTACCGTTTCCTGTGTTACTAACTGTAGTCCATAATAGATGAAGACTGGATGTACATTTCACTGAAGTTAATTTTCAAATGACTATTCTAAAAAGAAAACCACAAGATGTCTTTTCAACATAAAACGAAGGAAGAAAATACAGGTATGATTATTATATATTCTCCCATACAGTTGACTTGAGGTAGGTTTTCCAAACTCTTGCCTAACACCACTCATTCTTCTCATGATAACTCACTGAGCCAAAAGAACCACTATCTTGCATTATTCTGGCACACGCGTGTTCACTCTCACCACAGCCACAGTCAACTTGCCATACACTCACATTCTGTGCTCTTCTCACATACAATCTCAATCTACTGTACTTGTTGTCTGTACTATGACATTTTGAACCCAATCTCAATTTATGATTAAATTTCAAGTGATGAACTTAGATCAATCACTAAATTACATGTCAATAATTTTCTTGCAAAAGCATTTCATGTTAAAATGGTAACATTTCTATAAAAATGTGACTAAAAGAGGCTCCCAATAAACACCTGAAAATTGACTGAAAGCACAAGAATGAGGGACAATGGATTGCTGGATGAAGGAAGGTGTTTCATCAGTACCTTGAGACAAGGGTTTGGAGCACAGATCTATGCATTCTGGGACTGTTGTGCAAAGAACATATTGCAAATCTAAATAAAGAGTATCCCTTAAGTTGATAATTAAGAAATTAATCTCAACATAATGTAAATAATGATATAATAAAACTATATAAAAAAACAACTGAGAAATGGTCCTGTCCTTGAGTAAGAAAGTAACTTTTCAAAGATGAATGTTGGACAAAATGGGATAAAAGGTGAAAGGCAAGTGTTTGGTGTTGCTCTTGGCATCACTGAACTGTGGCTGGGTACAGACTCACCCTGAATGAAATCTGGCCTTGGAGGGGGTGCCCTGGGGTCCATGGGAGGAGGCGGTCCCCGAGGAGGTGGGGGACCATGTTGGCCTGGTGGTGGCCCCATGCTAGGCGGGGGACCACGTGGAGGGGGTCCCCCATGACCTGGTGGGGGAGCACCAGGTCCTCCAGGGTGCATGGGGCGCTGCATGTGTCCTGGGGGAGGGGGTGCCCCTCGGGGTCCAGGTCCTGCCAGCAAGGATGTCAAGAGTACAAGGCAACCAACAGACACATCTGAACAAGGCACTTCAGTATTTTTATCCATGTTGTGTGGCCGATTTACTCTCTAGAACATGCGTGCCTTTTCAGCAAGTGTCTGGAGGTCTTTCTGGCTCTCACTCACCAACCAACTCACCACAACACAAAACACTCAAAAAATTTCCAACTGCACCTAAGTCCAAGTCCTACATTTACTGCATTATTGTCATGGCAGAGACAAGCATTCCTACCATTATATAATCAACTCCTGGCTATTAGATTTTTGCATGTGTGTGCACACACACACACACACACACACACACACACTGGAAACACAACTGTGAACTCACCTTGCATGCTGTGTGGGGGTGGTCCCCGGGGTGGTCCTTGGTGAGGGCCATGGTGTGGCCCAAGACCAGGAGGACCATGAGGGCCTGGAGGTCCACCATGAGGTCCACTGTGATGACTGTGTGGACCACCTGGGGGGCCATGTGGTCCAGGGGGACCATGTGGGCCATGTGGCCCTCCACTGTGAGGACCACCATGAGGGCCACCATGCGGGCCTCCATGGGAACCTCCATGAGGGCCATGGGGAACGGGCGGGCCAGGTGGTCTGTGGTCCATCCCTGGTGGAGGCATGCCACGCCCAGGGGGTGGCATGCGGGGGCCGCCAGGGCCACCTGGTCCTCCACCAGGGTGGCCACCTGGACCACCAGGGCCGCCACGGTGCTGGTGCTGAGGGCTGGCCCGGGTCTTACTCTGAGACTCAAACTGAAAGGAAACAATACCAACACTTTGTTACATTTAAGTGACTTGCTTCTTTCCTTAAAGCTTTGTAATACTTCTGTCTTAAATACTGATAAAGCAAGAAAATTAATTTTACTTAATTTTCTTTATTTTTCAGCATGAAATTCTCATGAGAGCAGTTTGGTGCAAGATCATGATGAGGCAGCAGTTGTCACCTGATTAAGGGCCTGCTTGCTTGGGAAGGTCACCACGGGGCTCATGCCGTGAATCTCCTTGCGTGGCAGTTTTTCCATCACTGAGCGGCTGCTTGACTCTGAGCCCAGAGAGATGGCGCAGAAACCCTTGCTCTGCCCATTGGCACGATTTTCAAAAAACTTAACATCCAGGAAATCATTCACCCCAAGTGCCTGAACTGCAGCTGCAATATCATTGTCTGTGGTCCACTGTAAAACAATACATTGGATATATATAAGCTGAACAGCCTCCTAGCACCACAGACAAGATATACTCACATCATAGTATATTGTAACAAAACTTACATTATCTTTTACAAGTAATCTTTTTCCACATTACAGCAAACATGGAAAATATTATATACACAAATCTACTTACAGATCAGTATAAAACATACTATACAAAGTATACAACAGGCAAATATATTTGTGACAACCTCACTAATTACAGGCACTGTGGCAGTAGAGTATTGAACATTTCTGGACAAGCATCTCACCTGACTTGGAAGAAACAAATGAGTAACCTGACACATTAAGTAAAGACTGATGGCAAGTCAAAAAATCCACCAACCATCGGCCTTTGCACACACACACACACATACACGCACAAACAAAAAACAGCAAGATTCAATACAATGCAAGTTATCCTAAAACCTGAAGCTGGAGGTAAAACAGATCATCACTGCAGAGAAAATCACAAACCACCAGATCGAGGTCAGGCTGACTCACCCAGGTCAGGTTGCCGATATAGAGTTGGTACTTGCGTCCAGTGTGAGCCACGGGGCCAGAGAACACAGCCCGCTCCTCTGAGGACACTGAGCGGCTGTGCTGTGACTGTGAGGAGGACTGGCGTGGCGGTGCTGAGCCTCCATTGCGTTCTGAGGCGGGCTGGGAAGGGCTTGGCGGGGCCTCGCGCTCCCGGTCACGTCCTCCCCCCGTGAGGACAGCATCATACAGGTCTCCATCGGCAAAGTCGTCCTACATAACAATGGGCGATCGTCTACCATTAGACAGGTGAGGCCTTGCACCAGGCACTCCACATCCTCTCACACACACATGCTACACTACTACTATACTGAAAGAGTGATCAACTTAAGGCTCAGTAAATGTCTAAGATTTCAAATTTATCAACTTAAGGCTCAGTAAATGTCTAAGCTTTCAAATTTATCATCTTAACTAAATTGTTTTAATATTTTGTAAAATCTGAACAAAATACTTAATTAGACATCTGTCTGAGCCCATTATTAATGTCTACTGGCAGTGTAAAATTCTGATATACCCGAGTTTATCTATGTCACAGTAAGATTTAAGGAGTTCAAACTATGTAGATGACGAGAGCAACCTTACCATGAGATCTTGTCATCTGCTCTCTCTCCCTCACACTCTCACTTTGATACACACACACAGCATTAGAAAATTTTGTGCATAACATACACATACAAGGACAGTGTTTGTGTTCAGTTATCAATGACGCATCATGCGTTACATAATAAAAATATCTATATCAAAGATATAAAGCTAATATTCTTTAGAAAACACTGCTTCAGTTTCAACATGCAAGGTTGTATCATAACTAATGTCAATGATAAAACAGTCAGTAGACAATATGACTCTTGCATGGCAGCATCATGTTACTCTGAGATAATGATGCCATCCCTTTATTGCAAGTGGGAAAAATTATTCCATACACTCATTCAGACTTCCATATACATTACATCAAAATTATATGCATGTGGCAATGTACACTCATTACCTCCCACAGGAAAAATAACAAAAGCCATATGCCTCACAAACCAAATTAATAACTAAAGACTGGGATACTTCCCTTTTATTTGATTAGAAACCAAGGTTATTTATTAAAACAGCACAGTAAGAGATCCATCATGACACAACCTGAGCAAGTTAGTGACAGAGGCTCTCAACTCTCCTAGGTACAGCATGGGACACAGCAGCTTCCAGTTCTACACAAGGCTACAAAGGGATGAGCTGTGACGCAATGAAAACCTTGGTTGATCTTGAAGCAGTGTTGCTAGAGTTATATTTAGATATATATATTTCTGGTAATATATATATATATATATATATATATATATATATATATATATATATATATATATATATATATATATATATATAGTATGTCTCCAATTAATCACATAAAAGCCAATTCTGATCATTACAAACAAGTTGTATCACAATTGGCCATGAATAAAAAAAATAATTCATAAGCAATAGAACAGAAAAGGCATGTTTATGTAGATTCTAATAACTTCTGATAACCATTTTGGTTAAGGTTCAAAATCAAAATATGATAAGTCAACTAATAAACTAGTCTGCCTGAGATCAGAAGTAAACATATCCTAAAGCATACTTTTACACCATACAAAAAAAGAAACATGAAAGACTATTATATAAGTATATATGTGTATATATACATATATAAAGTATAGATAAGCAAATATCAATGTTTATATAACATCAGCTGTCTTGGTAATCCTGTAAAGAACAACAATTAGCCTGAAATATAAGAGTCCCCTCGTGGCGGCCTCACTATCAACAGTCTGCAGCACATCACAGGCTGAATGAGGACACGCTAGCAGAGCAGAGAGTTCTCTAAGTAGAACAAGTCTCAATCCATCTTTATGAAAACAAATGATCCACTTACTCCCTGCCCAAGATGGAATGACCGTTATTCAATTTTGATTGTTCTTAAACCTTTTAAAACTACTCCAACTACTCCCCATATGATGGTAACTAACTTATCATGCCATATCTAAAGCCATAAAATAATGCATTGAGATACTCAAATACATAGGGACTACGATGGGGGCCAGCCTGCCTCCCATGACACAGAACAGCACCACTGGGTGTCCACTAAAACCAATACTCTTCACACACTGTGAAAAAATTGCTTCAAGAAGAGTTCCAATGCTTAGATGAAGTAATTTTGGCCAACATTACAGCCAAGCCAACATTTAGTAAATATACCATGCAACTTGCTTGAACTGCTGAAAGACAGGTTCGTGCTGAGTCACTGAAGCAGACTGGCCATATGCATGTATAAAAAATAGAGAAAAAAAGAATAAATAAAGAAGTCGCTGAAAGCTGCATCAGTACAACAGCAGCATCACGTACCAAACAATTAAGGAAAAAAATTGGTTTCAATCGGCCCTATAAAAAGCATGAGAAAATCTGCATTCTCTACAATTTGGTTTTTCGACTTGACAAGCCTTCCTTTGTACAACACTAGTGCCTCATCCTTGCTGGTCATGGAGGTCCCAAACCCTGCACTACTCAGCTATCATTCAGGTGCAGTCGCTGATGTTTGCTAGCAATATGGAAGAGATATAATTTCTGGTTTAGATCTTCTAGTAACAGAACAATTAAAAATGCCTTATTTCATTCCCACATAGCTCAAAATCACCTGCAGTGAAATCACCATAGCATGGAAATTGTTACATGCTTATTCAAAAGTCTTTCAAACAAACAAAAGTGCTTTTTTACAAATGTTTGTAAGATTTAAGTTTTCTTTCACAAATGGTGAACTATTTAACTAAAATGTCCTTCCACGAGTGTTTGTGTCTTTTAGACCTGGATTTCCACAGACAATAAATTATTTATCAATGCCATGATCCTAAGTGTGTCAGTCACTTAACAGAGGAAAGAAAATTTTGAAGAATTATATTCAGCAAAATATGCAAACTTAGTATGCTTATTCACACTGGAGAGAGAGAGAGAAAAAAAAAAAAAAAAAAAAAAAAAAAAAAAAATTGTATGTGATGTATACAACAAGAACAAAAAAACTGTTAGTCAATGGATGTCTATTTTTCTATAAAACTATATATTCTATAACAAAGTCCTATAAGCAAAGTATATAAAACCATTCAACATAACTACCATGTAATGAGTTATCAGTGTACAGATCAGTCCCTTAATAGCTACACCCCTGACTCAAGTGTTAACAAGCTCGACTGCCAGTCACCAGCAGCAGCAGGAGCTTGCTCAAGGTACTGGAGCAAAGGAATGACCGCAGTTATGCCACTAAGGTGAAAGTTGCAGCATTGAACAATGGTCATAATACAGATTTTTGACTTGATTATTTTTTCATAAACTTAAAGAAGATAAATACCAGAATAGTCTACTAATTGCATGTCAATATATGTGATGAACATTGGCAACAACTTATTTAGCAAGATCTTATGAATCATTGCAGTGATTTAATAATAATGATGATAATAATAATAATAATAATAATAATAATAATAATAATAATAATAATAATAATAATAATAATAATAATAATAATAATAAAAAAAATATAAAAATATTTCAGGTAACTCCTGGAATCCCAAAAGCCACACTGTACCACACCTCAGCCCCACCTGAGGCTCAATATAAAGAGAACAAAGCATTTCCAGCTAACACATCACCCACCTAATGCAAGATGAAACACCTCACAACACCTCATAATAGTTGTTACTGATAGGTTTGGGTTTTGGTTTACAGTACTTAGGCTTTACGCATTTACAGATGTGCTCACGTCAGACGCTTTTACAGTGCATGTAGTACTCTTCATGACGCCGTTACAGAAATCCTCCTAGACAGCTCTGATAACACAGGTAACACCACACAGCACACAGGCAACGGACTGTGACTAACAGTTGTTAATTGTAAACACCCTCAAATATGTATATATCTCTCCACTAGTTTAGGTGATTTATATAAAAGGCATGAAGCGTTAATATAACACTTGAGACAAAGTGAACATCATCAGCACTGAGGATCTGTCAGCTCAAGTCTAGCTAATGGAACCAGCAAGGATGGCAATTGAAAACATCTGGATGGACATATCAGAAGGAATGGGTTTTTCAGACATAATAATATGCAGAATGGTGGAGGGTGCAGGGCTAAACTTCGCAGCAGTTCGATTCATACCAGCTCATTTCCCGATCCTGGAATGAATAACACCGAAACTGTCAATCTGAATGTCACTGTAGGCTCTTGTTTAGTTCCCCCCGAAGGTGATATCTGGCATGTCCAAAACTAAGGAACTTTTTAGGCAAGTGAAATCCTTGACTCAAGGACCAAAGAGGAGTGAATGTCCCTGCCTGAACCCCTCATGACATACAGCTGTAACTGAGAGACTGTAATGGCCTAGGAGTAGTATACACAACCTGGGCTACCTAACCCTGTGTCAGTGTGCTGTCTAATCAACAGCTGCATTATCTTTATTTTTCACTTGAAAATGCTTGTTCACAGATACAAGAAATTGAATTCATGACTGATTGTTATTATGATGTGTAAGAAAGAGAAAGACTGAAAAAGACCCAGGAATGATCTCATGAAATAATGGTTTGGTAGGATTTGACAAAATCAAGAAACACATTTCCTACACAGTGTGATGAAAGCTTAACACTCACTGGACACTCATATGTAGTATGTGATCCTAACTAACAATACCCTGGAAGGGAGAATCCAAAAATCTGACTTAGCTATATATCTGCTGTAAAAAAATATCAATTAGCCATGAAACAAACTGAAAGATATGCATAATTAAGATGCATCTACTGAAAATTCTACCCACTTGCACCTGATCAAGACCCCTGCATGTCTAGTCAAGTCCCTCACAACTCCCACCAAGTGCCAATGAGGATTGTGCCTACACAGCCACAAAGGGGGCAGCCTTACTACCATACCACTGTTCAGTGGTGCTGAGTCTGATCCAGTAATTTTGCCACATGCAAACATCATGGTCACACTGTCAATGAACAAGTCTTACCCACTCCCTGCTCATCTTTTGAAACATGCAGCAAGTGGACATGGCATTCTTACTAAAACCAATAAGAATCTGGTAGACACTGGATTCATTATCTTTAATCTGGTGCCTGGCTTTGGTAGAAAAACAATGTCACTTTGGTGCACATTTTAAAACAAAATGGGAAGGTGTTGGTTGATCAGCGAGTGACATCACTCAGTGAGTGTTACAAGTTTGCCATTCCTGTGGCTAAATTTCTGGGCTACTGTCAGTGACCCCAATTATAGCACATCATTAAGATAGAGAACCTCTTCTCTTTTACTGAGTGCCAACACAAATATCTATTAACCTGGCAATAATCAATAAAAAAGTTACTTTCTGCAGGGATTCCTTAAATGAAAGCAATGAGTAACTCTTCAAATAACAAAGCTTTTAATGTTTTGATGATGGCCAGCCTAAAAAAATTTTCCAAATGTAAATACTTTGCCACATTTAGTTTGTAATGGTGACTGAAGTGGTACCCTGAGTCCAGGAAACATGGGTGCAAGGACACAGCCTTACAGCATCACCATGATGATATTCTCAGCAGGCTGATATGTCTTTCTGACTATTCATCCCCCCTTGCCCCCTCCATGCTGCCCTGGGCCATCCCACAACCAGCCACTCTGTTGCCCTGCCCATCACAGTCCCATCAGTAGTGTTTGCTCTACACACAGAGGTATGCCCCAACATAAAACCCAATAAACCCTGCCTCTGCTTCAATCTGAAATCTGCAATAAACTTCAGTACTTTGTGACCGTGCTATTTATACATCTGAAAAAGATGAGACTTAGGGAATTCTAAGAATATTAGAGTGTGGAGAAAAAAAAAAAAAAAAAAAAAAAAAAAAAAAAAAAGCAAATAATTACCAGTGCAGTTATGTATAAAAACATATTTCAAAAGAAATATATTTCCTCAACACTTAGATTTCATGAATTTTTCAAGTAAAGGATCACTATTATGACTGAAGTAAAGAACTAAGAGATGAGTGAATGCATTAAGCAAAGGATTCTTACTGCCTCTACAAGCAAGGCACTAGGTAATTAAGTGCTGCTGTTTCCTAGCTATTAAAGCAAAAATAAATTTCTAGAAAAGTAAACTGTTTGCAAATCCTTACCAAGCAAGGTTTGTCCGTTACAAACCAAACCTAAAGCTCAATGTGCAGCCGGTTACTAACACTGCATTTTAGTAACTCCGAATGAGTCTGGATAATAACAAAGCAGTATGCTAAGAGTGCAGTGAAATCAAAGCAATGTCTGGGTAATTCAAGAGGGAAAATTTAAAAGAAAAAACTAAAACAAACAATTGAAATACATAAACTCGCAAATGAGTAATATGAATAATTTTGAAGACATCATACTCTGTCCTCAATGAACGGAAGCATGAACTCAGTGCGTCTCTGACTTATGAACGTGAGGGCACAGTCACAAGTCTCACTACAGACAATCAAACTGATGCTGCAGTCTTCTGGGGATATCAAGGATGGTTTTTACTCCACAAGGGACTGAAGTGAGATGCACACAGGAGGCAGCACTCAGGAACATTTTCTTTCTTTCTGGAGGAAAATTTTTAATCCTTTATTTTCTTTTTACTGCATAATTTTGTTAATTAAAATCTTAAGCACAGTCACCAAGCCAAATCCCACAAATATCAAGATAAGAATTCAACATGTTTAGTCTGATCAATGTTTCACATTGTTTATTTTTTTTTTATGAGACAGAACATACACACCCCTGCCACATCACAATCCTTTACCTGCCATGCAACAATAGGCTATGGGAAGTGGTTAACGGCATTTCCAGACTCAACCTAGCATCATGTGTAACCTCCCAATGCCCAGCTCTCAAAGGACTGAGATGCTGATGATGCAATTTAATGAAATTGTACTAATTGTTAACCTTAAATTTGCCAGTGCAGTGTAGCACAAAAATATAAATAATGCACATGGGAAGAAGACCCGAGCACAAAAACAATATCACCACTAAAATGTCCATTTATAACAACATTTGCACAAAGAAAAGGGAAGGTTTGAGGTTGTGATTCATCCAAATTTAAATAGACTTTAAAAGATAACCACGAAAATAGATGTGTTAAATACTTGCAGCAAACCAAACCCAGTGAGTAAAGAATTGAGTCTTGCATTGGTCAGCAGAAAGGTACTGTGACTACACCCTCGCATTCATACATCACACCCCACAGGGTAAAGTATATGAAACGTCAGGAATGAACCATATCCACGTAACAGAGAGAGAGAGAGAGAGAGAGAGAGAGAGAGAGAGAGAGAGAGAGAGAGAGAGAGAGAGAGAGAGAGAGAGAGAGAGAGAGAGAGAGAGAGAGAGAGGGGGGGGGGGGGGGGGAGCGGAGATACATCACAGATCGAATTAAAGTTATCATCCTTTCATCTTGTGAAAGAAACGCGTTTGTCACAACCAATACTACACGAACCACTGGGAATATGTACAGTGCTGGCAACACGCAATACACTAACAGAGGAGGAAACAGTGAATACGTGACTGGACGGAGGTTTTGGTCAAGGTGGCAACTCAACACAAGATTAGACTTTCAGGAGAAGCAGCGTCTCCCAAATTACCTAAAAGTGATAGTCTTGTACTAAATACACTCAAAACACTAAGTAACAGGAAGAAAACATGTGGTGGGAACGATATATCTGAGCCGAGTGAAGTTTTCAAGGTGATAAAATTCGTAGTAAAATTTTGAGCAAGGTAAATAACAGCGCCTCATCACATTTAGCGAGTGTGGGTGTTATACTAAGTCAATACGTTATGTACAGCACTATTGACATACAATACACTAAATAACATGAAAGGGAGGCAGTAAGGGAGCGTGTGTCTGACCTGGGTGAAGTCTTGCTCCACGTCCCCGTACAGATCAATATCCACGTCCGCCATCATGCGCCGCCGCCCGCAGCCAGGCCTCTACCTTGCTCCTGCCCTGCAACACACCAAACACACGCCGCCATTACACCCAAAACTCACCGCCGCACACTTATGATAATGTTTCCATTGCAATTATGGGATATTAACGTACCTGAAAGCCTAATTCGTGGTGTATTTGAAGGATCCCTTTATGGCGGCGTCATTCCCGCCGGCCTCCGCCTCCAACGCCTAGCCCAGTGAAACCATCTATTGAAGCCCACTGAAAAATGTATATCTTATCACATAATTCTTAACGAAAAATACATTTTAGAAGAACCGCTCTGTTGTTTTTGGATTGCAATCTAAGTAAAATACATGCTTTATCTTTAATACGCCTTCTCCAATGAGAAATAAATGGAAATATGTTATCCAGGCTCAAAATATTATATTAATTTTACGCATATGTGTTGCTAAGATATGTCTGAATATTGAATTGCTGAACTTTTTTTTCTCAAACACTCCTAAAATATTATCAACTGCGGCCAACATGCAAGAGAGTAAGTATATAAAATCAAATGCATTTTTTTTTTTTACATATAAAAATTATTTTCCATAAAAATTGGGATATACAGACCCTGCAAATCTGCTATTCGTGTTTTTGAAAGACACTTTATTACGCTCCTACATTTTTTCTGACTTGCTGGCTACCTACAGTAACTAGCAGGAAAGAAAACAGGTTAATATGCTGTGCCATCTGTCGCAATGACGGGAACTGAATACAATATTACCAAACTTGCCTCTTAGCTATATTTCTAACTTTAAATTCGAGCTATTTAGCTATCAAAAAGCCTCCGAGCTGACACAGATTCCACACACTCCCCTATACCAGGTCAAGCAGTCACAAAGATAAGACACAGCACCTGCACCGGTACCAGCCCAAGGCTCATCTTCATGTTACTTGTTCCTGTAATGTAAAACAATCTCACCGGCGTGCATATGCATTATTCACCAACAGACGTAGCCAAGGATGACAAGTAAAAGTAACAAGAATCACTCAGGGTTGGAAAACATTAAAATGAAGACTTAAGGAGATATTTGAAAGAGGCATCAAATACAGATACAGAAATATATATATGTATTTATATATATCTAGCGCAAAATACACCTGAGCATTATCATTAAATAACAGGATAACAGGTACATCAATATTTGGGGAAAACTGTGTACAAAAAGGAGATAAGAAACTGCCTTACAAATTTGGTCACAGGTAATTGTAACAAACTTAGCTATCACTTCTCAGGGAGCACATAAACAGTAAAGTTTTAAGAGAATTATACAAAATTATGGGCAGGACTGTAAGGCAGACATTTTAGAGAGAGAGAGAGAGAGAGAGAGAGAGAGAGAGAGAGAGAGAGAGAGAGAGAGAGAGAGAGAGAGAGAGAGAGAGAGATGCCTTAGAAGATGTAGACATGTATAACAATTGTCACCTACATGCCTATTATCTTCTTGCAGCTTCCCTTCTTGTTCTTGTTGTCATGCTTTCCTTGGGTATTTATTTTAAACAATGAGAAACAGACAAAACACATTGGATGTGAGAGATGATCAGTTGGCCTTGATTGTCTTGTTGCAACATTATGTCCTTATAAAAAGGAGGTTTGTTCATCCTGAGGTGTTGATGGGTGCCTGCTGGACCAGCCTCATGACCTTGTCCAGCACAACCTCATTGTGGCACTCCACTCCACTGGCATCATACGGTGGCCGAATCAGTGCCACCTGTAGCACCTGGGGGAGACAGGTTCAGTTCAGGGGACTGAGGTGACAAGCACAAGGACTGGGAGGCTGGCCTGTCACCTCAAAGACCTGACAGCTTGCAATAGATGGTAAAGCAAAGCAAAGGTGTGATGAAAAGGATACAGGTTTTAGTTCAGGTCCATTTTATGTTCTGTTTCAAAACGATTGATTTTAAGAAATTGACATAAAATCATGATCATATTATATTTTCAGTATTCAATCATCTCTGAAATAAATTTTCCATAAGTCTGCAACCAGTCTTTCTTTTTTTTTTTTATGTATCACTACAGCAAAAAAAAACACACTGAGAGGAATATAAATGACTATTTCTCATTACATTATGGGTGATGTCCACCTGCCATACAGACAGACAGATGTAAAGACAGACTAGGATAATGTATTTGAAAGCAAATGAAATCAATGAAAGTGCAAAAAACTATTGTGGCAATAATTAGACTGTTGTTTATTCACGAAACAATACAACACAAGATGCGTTACCTGTATGACCATGTCTTCGTTCACAGTGTAGGGAACCCTGTTGTCTGCAAGCCACACACACATGGCCTCTCGTCTTGCCGTCACCTCCTGGCTGCTGTAGTGCACCTGGGAGGGAAATAGTCTCTTAGGAGATTCCCTAAAAACGTAAATATGAATGAAAGATATTCTATCCATCTGTCTATATCTGATGTATGTTTCTAAGAGATACTTTCATGAGATGTCTACAGATGAAGTCTCTCCATTTACCTTAAATCTTACATTCTCTCCCAGCATACTCTGGTCCTCTTATTACCTTTCCTCCCTTTTCTCTCACATCCTCTACTATTCTGTTCTCCCATATTCCTATTCTTATTACATTTGCCATGCTGATATACAGATTGCACACTCTCTTGTTCATCTGCCTTTCTGCCAGCAGCTGTGTACTTGTGTAGGTTTAGGAGTTATCCTGTGCAAATTCCAGGAGCTGTCTTGTACAAGTTACAGGAGATGTCTTGTGCAAATTCCATGAGCTGCCTTGTGTAGATCAAATGCCCTTTTGCAGCTCCCTTATTTTCTACCATTCCAACAACCATGAGAGTAAGTAATCATTTGGGTGTGTGGTCAGTATTTGAAATGAGCCTCTGTTACACCTTTCCCACATGTTACTTTAAGTATATCCAAGGCTGCCTCCCACCTGCTCCTTCTTGAAGATGGAGTCCACAGCATCAGCAAGGCCTGGGGGAGGGGTGTCATCCAGGGGTGTCAGGCTCTTGATGTTGTAGCCTAACACGATGGTCACCTCCTTCTTTTCACCAATAAAGTTTACCAAGATTACGCTGGTGAGAGATAAAGATTTACCGTAAATGACCACCATGACTGAGATCCAGTTCTGAGAGTCCCTAGGCAATGAGTAAAAATGTGTGCCCTTACTGATCTATCAAAAACGGGGGAAAAAATTACAGAAACCAAAAAAATTCCTTGGGTTTCACTGGAATGGATGTCAGAAAAGAATAATAATAAATCCCTAACCCAAAAACTCTTCTTGGTTTATGAGACAGCTTTCAGGATTGTTATTTCCCTGGCCAGCTCAAGTGTCAAGACAAACCTCTCTGAAACCGGGTCAATAGTGTACACCCAGCCTGTGTGCTCCTTCAGGTCAGAGGTAGTGACACTGACCCGGCGGTGGATGAGGGAGTGTTGGTGCACTGGGTCACCTGAGAAGATCTTGTGAGTGTGACCTTTGCCCTCCATGGTGATGCACCCACACCCTCAACTTTCTGCAGTGTTAGGTGTGTTAAGGAAGTGTGATCTGAAATTGTGCAAGTATAAATTTAATGTGTCATTTCAGACTGAAGCATTACTTGTTACTGAGTGTAACTTTGCACCACAGCATGCAATAAAGTATTGTAAAATAATAATAAAAAAAAAAAAGATATGCTGTAGTTGTATGGCTGATAAAAGTATGGTACAATATTACATTATGAAAATTTTCTTCACCACAGTACAGTAAAATGAATGAAAAGCTTTCTGTACTTATTTTTACTGCTCATTCATGCCAAGGCACATCACTACATGCAGCCCTGAGCAGGTGTAAAACCCACTCAAGTGACAGTAAATATTAAGAAAAGGCTCACCTCACAATGGCAGACAGGAATATTTCTTTCGTGTTTTCAAACCTAACCTAGTGAAACACTCTAAAGCTCTAACAGCTGTACTGCATCAAAACCAAAAATATTATGGCCAAATGGTCTTGCATCCAACCAATCCTATTCTGTCTTAGTGGGGGGCGGCTGTGTTCCCTACAGCTTCCATAACCTGACAGTGTGAGACTGAGTGCTTCCCTTATATTGCAGTGATGGGACAGTGAAGGCCGATCACAATA
The DNA here is from genome assembly GCF_035594125.1 of Scylla paramamosain. Taxonomy (NCBI): domain Eukaryota; kingdom Metazoa; phylum Arthropoda; class Malacostraca; order Decapoda; family Portunidae; genus Scylla; species Scylla paramamosain. Next base: position 7,579,543 of record NC_087188.1, read on the forward strand.
AAAAAAATCTTCCTATGTGGGCCAGTTATTCAAAATCAGATATATTTGCAATTTCAGTCAACACACTTCTTTCCCTTTCCTTCCACAGCCAACAAAGGTTATCATTGTTGCCAGACGTCCATATGAACAACTGAGAATAACTATTGATATCAAACAATTGTGAGGATAACTTGCACTGACCGAAAACTACAATACACCCAAATATTAGTGGTTGTCATCTTACACTACTCTAAATGATAATAAGGTAATAACTATAACAATACAAGGGTAAAAATAAAATAAATAATTAAATTCAACATCATCAGTGAGACACCAATGAGCCCCTAACTCTACAGCCTTTAAAAATAGTCTTGATAAGAGCTCGAAGTGTTTAATTATGAGTAAGGGCCAAAATCTCACCTTGGAACGTCTCCCACTAAGTTAATAGTGACTAATAACACCTGTCTGGTCCTCCGTTGACAGAATTCTGTGGTTTTGAAGGAGTGTTTACTTCGGACCACTCAAATGACGTCCTGTAAAAAAGAGACAAAAGAACTATCAAGATAAAGAAAATAAATAAATAAATAAATGAATGAATAAATAAAATAAAATAAAATAAATAAATAGAAACGGAAAAGAAAAAAAAAATATAGGAATTAAAAGAAAACATAAGAGCGAGGTTGCGAATGCTTTAAAGTCTTATCATGTAATTTGTACAATAAACTCGCTTCTTATAACTACCTTACATTTACCAGTTTATTGCCTTTTCTTTATTTTATGTTAATTACGGATATGTGACTTACAGACAGAAATTAATAGCCTTTTTCTGGCTAAAGGGAAGAGGGAACTTAGTTAAAATACTATATACTCTTAGTTGAAATACTCTATGTCTCTCCATATTAATTTTATCATCATTATTAGTTTGTGTATAAAGATTGCCACCCTCCAGGCCATATATCAGTGACCATTCCGAGCTGGTAACAGTCCCACACTCTAATATTTATCCTCTTATCATTATCAGTATTGTATATAAGATTGCCACCCTCCAATCCACATACCAGTGCCCACTCCTAGCTAATACAGCACACACACACACACACACACACAAAAAAAAAAAAAAAAAAAAAAAAAAAAAGTGGTCCTATTTTGATATGTACAGTTGGTACAGCTCCTGTATTTTGTGTGGCCAGTCCATTTCTCTCATGCCATTGCTGCTGAACGTAATTTGTTTCCCTGTGGTATTGAAGACAGCTTGTTAAGACATTACACTGTTGTGACAGTATTTTGCTCCTTGATTGAGAAAAGCATGATGCCTTACCTTTGCTTCTCCTTATGAGAGGAATGTCAGTCAGGAAGACACATACAAATATATAAACTTGAGAATAAGAGCCATCTAACATTTAAGTCCAGTGGCTAATGTAGCAGATCCAGGTAATGTACACATGTATGCACGCATCCATAACTGACAAAGCCTGGTACACTTACTATACACTTTATTAATACCACAGAGTCAATGTTTCCACAAGTTCAGAACACTGACTCACCCAGAGACTGTATCTGAGAGTTCATTATACACATTATTAACAGAACAACAGACAAGACAAAATTATAGTCTCTCAATTAAATGCAGCTGCATCAACACCTGGAATGTACACAAAAAGAATTTCCTCCAACAAACTAATGTAGACACAGATTCTCAAACCCATTATGCTCACCACACAATTGTTCAGCTACTGCACGTAATATATGTACAACCGCACCTAACTACAACAACTTGTGCTCAGCAACAACAGCATATGTCTACAATGTAGGCAAGAGTTCCATCAACATGAAGACCAGGTGTTCAGGACCAGGAGGAACCCTCATCAACTGACACCTGGGCCCAGGCTGCAGGACTCTTCATTACAGGCTTTCCCTGCCATGACAGGCAGGCAAAGCCATCCTCCCTCTGCCCTGTGCCTTCAGTGTGACTGCTGAGGCAATGTTCAATAATGACCATGACACACAAAAGACTGAGGGAGTGTGTGACATTATGCTTCAACAGGTTGCTTCCATCATTATCATCATAGTACAGACATATTTCTATGAAGTAATAAGTACTTAGAATTTCCCCTAGTTTATAAAAAATTAAACAAAAAATGGTATTTTCTTCACTGGTTTCACTGCATCTCATAAGAAATTGCATGACTGCTATATTACTTTTATCTGTAGATTGATTTTATATATTTCTGCTGTTAACATCCAAAATAAATAAAATATACTCTGTATAAATACAACAGGGTTCATCTCCATAATTTAGAAATAAAATCCTACATAGAATTGCAACAGTATTACATTTTCTACATTACCTACTACAGGACACATGAATGTAACTTCGAGTATCTTATAACAACTCCACACACACAACATGTTGTTGGGTGTGTTTTACCACAACTGTGGACCAACAAGACACTTGGGACAAAACACACAACCAGCTGATTTTAAACCCACCAAAATACTGGAGACCATCCCCCGCCCCTTTACTGTGGTCGGTCTCGGGGGTAGAACTCGGCCAGCGTGGAGGCCGGAATACGCTTCAGCATCTCCTTGGGGAAGATACGCAGCAGCTGCCACCCAATGTCCAGGGACTCAAAGATGGTGCGCTTCATGTACGAGCCTTGAGAGATGAAGGACTTCTCAAACTTGGCCAAGAACTCCAGGTACAGCAAATCATCAGCTGTGAGAGCCTCTTCACCCACCACAGCCTTCATGGCCTGCAGGTCCTTGGCAATGGCATAGCAGGCATACAGCTGGTTGGACACGTCCGAATGGTCCTTGCGGGTCATGCCCTCACCGATGGCAGACTTCATGAGTCGGGAGAGAGAAGGCAGCACGTTGATGGGAGGATAGATCTGACGGTTGTGTAGCTGACGCTCCACGTAGATCTGCCCCTCAGTGATGTAGCCAGTGAGATCAGGGATAGGATGAGTGATATCTGTGAAGGAAACATACATAAGTACATATACTTTCATGCCTGAAAAGGAGGTGGTTGACACAAAATACCATGTGTCATCTCATAGAGAAAAAAAAATGCAAAAGAAGAGTTCACAGCCATTTCTATCTCCTTTGATTGCCTTGTGTAATGTGACAGTGTTCAGAGTATCATTCCAAATATCCTCATTTATAAACACAAATAAAAATCAATCAGCACTGACCATCGTTAGGCATAGTAAGAATGGGGATCTGTGTGATGGAGCCCTGACGACCCTCCACTCTGCCAGCACGCTCATAGATGGTGGCCAAGTCAGTGTACATGTAACCAGGGAAACCACGACGGCCAGGCACCTCCTCTCGGGCTGCTGACACCTGTAGAGCAACACAGGTGAGTTTTCTGTGGCCATAAACTAGCAAGGAATTGACACAAGTACATACAGGCAAATCATGACACAGGAATAGTCAATCTACAAATCTCTTACAGTAAGTATGCAATAATTTTAGTGATTTTTGCATTTGATCTGATTTATGAAAAAAGCATTCACTTTAAAAATATGACAAAACAAAAAGTTATATATAAATCATCTTTTTGGACTTCTATCAGAAAAAGATAACACCAGAAAGCAAATGTGAATGGCAAGGATGATGAAGAAATCAAAACAACTTTAAAGAACCCAAGGAAGAAAAGAAAAAAGATGTGAAAGAAACAGCGAAAGATGACAGAAAAAAAGTGGAGGAATAAATTCAGAATGGAATGGGAGGAGAGAGAAGGAAGAAAAAAAAAAAAAAAATGAAGTGGGAGAAAATAATAGACAAATAAATATAATAGACAGAGTGTAAGACAAGGACATCCTTAACACACAGACACACACACACACACACACACACACACACACACACACGAGTAACCCACCTCACGCAGAGCCTCAGCATAGGAAGACATGTCAGTGAGGATGATGAGCACGTGCTTCTCACACTGGTAGGCAAGGTACTCAGCGGTGGTGAGGGCGAGGCGCGGGGTGATGATACGCTCGATGGTTGGATCATTGGCCAGGTTGAGGAAGAGACACACATTCTCCATGGAGCCGTTCTCCTCAAAGTCCTGTTTGTGGTCAGGGTTGTTTTGTTGTTTGGAGATGTTTGATATTTGTAATAATTAATCTCTATTTACCTACACTGAATTAGCTGATTTTTTAAGTTATGAATATAATAATTATGTTACTTCCATAAGTTTTATGCCATCACTTGCAAATACAAATTAAAGTATTGGAAAAATTACTATAGAGATAAAAAAAAAAAAAAAAAAAAAAAAAAAAGGTGAAAAGTTCAATATCTACAGGTTTTCAATTTAGTTGTGCATCATCTTTGCATAAAACACAGATGAGAAAATGTACAAAACACTGCATGTAACAGAACACCAACCCACACTTCTGCAAGAGACCAAGTGGGGAAAAAAAAAAAAAAAAAAAAAAAAAAAAAAAAAACAGCAGCTCTGAACACCACCAGTTAGCCACAGACCTGCTTGAAGAACCTGGCAGTTTCCATGTTGACACCCATGGCAGCGAACACAATGGCAAAGTTGTCCTTGTGGTCATCATGCACTCCTTTGCTGGGCAGCTTGACCAGACCAGCTTGACGACAGATCTGGGCAGCGATTTCGTTGTGGGGAAGACCGGCAGCAGAGAAAATAGGGATCTTCTGCCCTCTGGTGGAAAACATTCAAAGGTTGTGTTGGTGATTTATCTGGATCCTTGTGTTCAATTGTTTGTTTGTTATTTACTTGTGTTAATTATCTGTTTTGGTTACTAGTGCTAATTTTTTTTTGTCTGAATTTTTAAGTTGTTTTAAATGATTCCTCCATTGGGACAAAGAATACTGACAGAAGAACAAGAAAGAGAGCAGAAATAAAGACAAGAAAGAAGAGAAAGAAGAATTTAAAGATGAAGAACCACAATAAAAATCTTGCACAACCCACCTGGCAATGGAGTTCATGACATCAATGGAGGAGATGCCAGTCTGGATCATCTCCTCGGGGTACGTGCGGGACCAGGGGTTGATGGGCTGGCCTGCCGGGTGACACAAGCAGTGAGGTAACCATACACTTGGGGTTATGAAAGGCACTAGACATTGATGCATCTAATGTTTATATGGTCAAAAGTTCAAAACTGAGCTTTGGGTTTAGGTCACTAGGACTCTTCAGGCCATCAGTTACTTGGCCCTCAAAGAACCATGAATCATGATCTAAATGATTCTCAGCCTAAAGAGATCACAGCTTTAATGGGTGATAACCTAAATGACCAGCTCTCCTCAGATAAACTGATGAACATGTAGATAAAAACTCAAAAGAAAAAAACCAAAGTGTGTAGAGCAAGGCCAATTTCAATAAAGGGAAGTACCAAAGTTCAGAGGAAAGGATAACAGACACATTACAAGCCCTGTGAAGACCTGGCAACTCACTGCTCACCCTGGATGTCAAGGAAGTCTTCTGCCAGCACTGAGGGGCCCTGGTCAATGGGCTTGCCAGACCCGTTGAACACTCGGCCCAACATGTCCTCAGACACGGGGGTCCTGAGGATGTCACCGGTGAACTCACAGACGGTGTGCTTGGCATCTACACCTGACGTTCCCTCAAACACCTGCAATCATGGTCACTGTTATATATATAAGCTTTCTACAGGTAAGGTAGATTTTAAAGGAATATTTGTGAAAGGAAATAAATATGCAGAAGAAAGTATTTCTGTCCTACTAGTGCAGTAATGAAGTACCTGAGGTGAACTAAAATTCCACTGTGGCCATAGTGATCTAAAGGTAATATTTTGTGTGCTATGTGCCCTGTCTGAGGTTTAGTTAAATAATGGAGTAAATGTTACACTATCATATTTTTGTGACAATTAAATTTTCTCAAGACAATATGCATACAGTAAATAAATATCAGACTTACACAATCACAGATTACAAATCATGTCTTATTTAATAATAACAAAGGAGCACATTACATAACACTAGTGCTGCCACAACACTGACCTGCACCACAGCTTTGGAACCGCTGACCTCCAGCACCTGCCCCTTGCGCTCCGTGCCGTCCGCCAGGTGGAGGTTGACGATCTCGGCAAACTTGGGGAACTTGACATCATCCAGAATGACCAGCGGACCGTTGACGCCAGTGACGGTCTTGTAGCAGAGGCGCGGCTGTGCTATGTAGTCGCGCTGCACGGCGGCAACGTGCTCCATGTGGCCTACACTTGTCATTGCTGCACGGGCGGGACTGATTAGAGACCAACTCTAAGGGACCACAACAATGGGGACACATAGTGCTGCCTCATGGAGAATGGAAACATATATTACAATACAGCACACTCAGGTGACTTCCGGCTGACTATATTACACAACACATCTCTTCTGTTAGGTCTCTTCTTATATCTTATATATGCATTACTCTGGTTAAAAAAAAAGACACAAAATATATATATATAGAAAAACTGTCTGAAAAAAGAAAAATAGTCTAGGAAGGTTCAAGATGGTATTTTTTTTTAAATATATTCAGCTAAAAAAAAAAAAAAAATACTGAGAACACATAGAAGTATTATTATAGAATATAGGCCAAATGTATGCATTAAGGAAATGCGAAAAAACTCCATTACAATCATGAATAATAACAAACCTTATAACAATAACAAGCCAATATTTCAACACGTCCACGATACCAGGTATTCCAGACAACCACTGTACCTCATATCAGCAACTGACACACACACACCCACAGGCATTACGGGACAGGGAAACAAACAACACAGCATTAAAAACTCAGGCAGCTGACAGATGAAAGTAAAATCAAAGTGTGAATTAACCCACACAGAATCATCCAGCCAGTCACTCCCACCAGTCCTCCAATTCACTAAATCATCCTCTCCCTCGCCAATAAAACCCACACATCTTACAACACAAGTAGCCACCAGTGCTTTACCTTCCTGGATGCTGGTAATGGGGGCAGGGGATTAATTCAGTGAGGCACACGGCTGAGAGTGAGCAGGGCACTTACTGGCAGAGCGGCGTCTGTCATATGATGTCAGCTGATCAATGGCTGGCGCGCGCCCTACCAGGATCGAAGCCAGGGGTCACGCTCTTCTCACTTTTCGATCCCAATGTCATATATGGTAAGCTATGTTCAAAATTGGTTGCATAATGTAAAGTCAATGCAAATATTGATAAAATTATTCAGTATTGTCTAGTTGAAAATGTATTATTAGAGGTGTGCTTTCCATCCTTCGATCCCATTGAGGTTTAAGACGCGTCAGGTTCAAAATCGACCTTTCTAAGCAGTCTACATGCACTGGCGTCTTCCTCAGCCTCATAACATCATGAGGACATTAAGAAAAATAATGCGAAGGAGGGATAAATCAGCCATTAGAGGCTTCCGCCGGGGACTGAAACTCTGTTAGGACATTTATGGAAACGCGAGGTGACACAGTTACTAATCGTGCTAATCTGATCATCAAAGACCATAGTGGATGTTAGTCAGTCCTCTCCTGCTACTGCGCTGATAGTGAAAATAAATTGACATTTTTAATTTAAAACGAGAATATTGAGGTACACTGTCTTTCGATCAATTATGGTTGAGCTGGGCCAGACTCAGAATCTATCTTACCATTTGAAGGGAAATGCACATTTGCAAAAAAAAGCTCATTATTCAGGAGTGGAATAGTCATGTCTTTCGATCCTGTCATGGCGTAAGGTGGATTAAAAAAGAAAAAAATACATATATATATATATATATATATATATATATATATATATATATATATATATATATATATATATATATATATATATATATATATATATATATATATATATATATATATATATATATATATATATATATATATGACACCAGACTCCATAGGTGTGCATGGAGTCTGGTGTCATCCAAGGTGTTATCTATTTCTCGATCCCATAGTGGCACAGGACGCGCAAGATTCAAAATTAATCTCCGAAATGATGGGCGCACACACCGTAGAGCTATCACCGGATACTGTCAAGTCCCAGACGAGACGAGACACACTATAAATTAGGTTTCATTACCGGTAAAAGAAAAGTAGATAGACAGGCAGATAAGCCGAAGATTCTCATGGAAATATAGACAAAATCGCGTATTCGGGTATACCAGGACGCGAGGCATATTAATATGCTAGATGTTTATTTATCTATAGTTTATCTATCTGTTTTGCATATTACATATTATAGTGGTTCATTACAGCAGTAATGAAATAACACCACCACCACTACCACCACCACCACCAACAACAACAACAAAATCAAACTAATATCAAACATCCTTAAGAACAGTGCTTCCATTTCAAGAGTATAGACTGCAGCACTGAAATACGTACGGATACATTGTTATCGTCATTACAATGTGTATATAAGCATTAGTCAGCCGGAACTCTCTAGTTAAACACAACCTCAGTACACGTTGTTTTTAAGCCACATTTGTTACTATGCACAGCCATGTTCCGTCTTTTGTCTTGATTCACGATCAGACTGTTTGATAATGCAATAGAGAGTAAGTTTGTGTGTGTGTGTGTGTGTGTGTGTGTGTGTGTGTGTGTGTGTGTGTGTGTGTGTGTGTGTGTGTGTGTGTGTATGTGTGTGTGTGTGAGTGTGTGTGTGTGTGTGTGTGTGTGTGTGTGTGTGTGTGTGTGTGTGTGTGTGTGTGTGTGTGTGTGTGTGTGTGTGTGTGTCAAAACCAATAACACGGGGATCTCTATGGAGTGCAGACTGGGGAAGACGGTTGGGGAGGGACGAGAGGGGAGTGAGAGGCAGAAATTAGGCAATGGTTGAGAGAGGAACGGTGAGTAAGAGGAGGATGAGAGACGGACACGAGTGAGGGTTATATAAAGTGAATGGGAGAGAAAAGGGGAGTGTGTGGTGCGTGGGAGAGGAAAGGAGGGCTGAGGTAACGGAAGAGTGGCTTACTGACAGTCGTGATGGCAAGGAGGAGGAACCTGAGAGGAACTTGAGTTGAGAGAGAGGAAGGGGAGTGTGGTGAGAGTGAGATAAGCAAAAGTGGAGTGGAGAGGCTGGGAGAAAAGAGTCCTCCCCCCACACCCACCCACACACACACACACGCACACACACACACCAAAAGCAGGCAGTGGGTGGATGGGTGATACATGCGCTGATTCCAGAGCGGGGAAATTTCCCTGTAAGCAGTTTGTGTTTACCCTAAGAGAAGAGATGACTGGAAGGACATGATGACTCGGAGAGATATGTGAGGTATTTCGTTTGTTATTCTAGGCATAGATGATTATAACACTGTAATATGCATGTTTTTATGATGGCGATGACGATAATGATGATGATGATGATGAAAGTAGTAGTAGTAGTAGTAGTAGTAGTAGTAGTAGTAGTAGTAGTAGTAGCAGTCGTCGTCGTCGTCGTCGTTGTTATTGTTGTTGTTGTTGTTGTTGTTGTTGTTGTTGTTGTTGTTGTTGTTGTTGTTGTTGTTGTTGTTGTTGTTATCATGGTAATGAGGAGAAGGGCAGAACAATAAGAAAACAAAAAAATAGTAACAAGATAGCAAGCTACTTTGTGGATCTGGGCCAAGGTCACTTACACAATTAATGATGCTTTATCACTGACGGACAGCTATCATCGTAGCACCACCAACTAAACAGTGCACAACACACAATATGCAGCAGTGCAAAGGAAATATCTCTAGACAAGGCAAGTGCCTTGTTGTAGTGGTAGGCGGGTGACAACAGTGCACGGGACACTGGCGGGGTGTTTTACTTGAGGAATGAGGCAGCTGAGGCAGTCCACAACCTTCGGGAGTGGCAGTATGTTCTAGCCACCCGCGAGGGAAGGAGCGCCAGTTCACAGCTGCAGTGTTTCTGGCGATCAGTGCTGGTCTGCTGCCATCACTTCTCGTCTCTTGGGCCTGCATTACTGTCACGTACTTCATTGCTCTCACGAAAGGTCTGTTGGGTTTAGTGATTTATTTTATTTATTTGGTAATAACTCTTAAAATAGATTGATATTTTTTTTGTAGTATTAAGTGGTACAGTGGTACCGCGTGCACTTTGGGAGCCAAAGCACGGGCGCACGGGTTCGAATCCTGGCTACGGTCCGAGGGTAGGAAGGGCATCCACTCGGGGTAACGGTTCCCAAATGCCAAATTCCAAAAGTCCTTCATCAGGAGGCACCATCTCAGCCCTGACATACTAGGGAAAAACTAGACGAAAAAAAAGTAAATAAACAAAAATAAAATAAAATAAATGAACAAGAAAACAAAAGGAAACAACAAGAAGAGAGAGAAAAAAAAAGATGAAGAAAAGGTGAAGAATCTCATTCAGACTCAATCGTCAGGTTCATAAATAGTGGAACCAAACCAATTCGGTACTTGAGGTGCTGGCTGTTACTGTCCTACACTTGTGTCACGTTCGGTCGACAGGCGTATGAACACCTCTCTCTCGCTCATACTATTATCCTTTGCTTTAATTATTCCAAAATTATAAGTTGTTATATACGACTACATGTTTTTTTTTTAATAGTTTTCGATTTGATGATGGAATATCCACCGATACACTTGGCAATACGTATAGGCCGTGCGACTATGCCGCCCCGGTCTCCTTGAAACGTGATTTTTTTTTTTTTTTTATGTAGGAAGGACACTGGCTTAGGGCAACAAAAATCCAATAAAAAATGCCCACTGAAATGCCGGTCCCATAAAAGAGTCAAAGCAGTGGTCAGAAATTGATGAATAAGTGTCTTGAAACCTCCCTCTTGAAGGAATTCAAGTCATAGGAAGGTGGAAATTCAGAAGCAAGCAGGGAGTTCCAGAGTTTACCAGAGAAAGGGATGAATGATTGAGAATACTGGTTAACTCTTGCGTTAGAGAGGTGGACAGAATAGGGGTGAGAGAAAGAAGAAAGTCTTGTGCAGCGAGGCCGCGGGAGGAGAGGAGGCATGCAGTTAGCAAGATCAGAAGAGCAGTTAGCATGAAAATAGCGGTAGAAGACAGCTAGAGATGCAACATTGCGGCGGAAAGAGAGAGGCTGAAGACAGTCAGTTAGAGGAGAGGAGTTGATGAGACGAAAAGCTTTTGATTCCACCCTGTCTAGAAGAGCAGTATGAGTGGAATCCCCCAAACATGTGAAGCATACTCCATACATGGACGGATAAGGCCCTTGTACAGAGTTAGCAGCTTGGGGGGGGGGGTGAGAAAACTGGCGGAGACGTCTCAGAACACCTAAGTTCATAGAAGCTGTTTTAGCTAGAGATGAGATGTGAAGTTTCCAGTTCAGATTATAACTAAAGGACAGACCAAGGATGTTCAGTGTAGAAGAGGGGGACAGTTGAGTGTCATTGAAGAAGAGGGGATAGTTGTCTGGAAGGTTGTGTCGAGTTGATAGATGGAGGAATTGAGTTTTTGAGGCATTGAACAATACCAAGTTTGCTCTGCCCCAATCAGAAATTTTAGAAAGATCAGAAGTCAAGCGTTCTGTGGCTTCCCTGCGTGAAATGTTTACCTCCTGAAGGGTTGGACGTCTATGAAAAGACGTGGAAAAGTGCATGGTGGTATCGTCAGCGTAGGGGTGGATAGGACAAGAAGTTTGGTTTAGAAGATCATTAATGAATAATAAGAAGAGAGTGGGTGACAGGACAGAACCTTGAGGAACACCACTGTTAATAGATTTAGGAGAAGAACAATGACCGTCTACCACAGCAGCAATAGAACGGTCAGAAAGGAAACTTGAGATGAAGTTACAGAGAGAAGGAGAGAAGCCGTAGGAGGGTAGTTTGGAAATCAAAGCTTTGTGCCAAACTCTATCAAAAGCTTTTGATATGTCCAAGGCAACAGCAAAAGTTTCACCAAAATCTCTAAAAGAGGATGACCAAGACTCAGTAAGGAAAGCCAGATCACCAGTAGAGCGGCCTTGACGGAACCCATACTGGTGATCAGATAGAAGGTTGTGAAGTGACAGATGTTTAAGAATCTTCCTGTTGAGGATAGATTCAAAAACTTTAGATAGGCAGGAAATTAAAGCAATAGGACGATAGTTTGAGGGATTAGAACGGTCACCCTTTTTAGGAACAGGTTGAATGTAGGCAAACTTCCAGCAAGAAGGAAAGGTAGATATTGACAGACAGAGCTGAAAGAGTTTGACTAGGCAAGGTGCAAGCACAGAGGCACAGTTTCGGAGAACAATAGGAGGGACCCCATCAGGTCCATAAGCCTTCCGAGGGTTTAGGCCAGCAAGAGCATGGAAAACATCATTGCGAAGAATTTTAATAGGTGGCATGAAGTAGTCAGAGGGTGGAGGAGAGGGAGGAACAAGCCCAGAATCATCCAAGTTAGAGTTTTAAGCAAAAGTTTGAGCGAAGAGTTCAGCTTTAGAAATAGATGTGATAGCAGTGGTGCCATCTGGTTGAAATAGAGGAGGGAAAGAAGAAGAAGCAAAGTTATTGGAGATATTTTTGGCTAGATGCCAGAAGTCATGAGGGGAGTTAGATCTTGAAAGGTTTTGACACTTTCTGTTAATGAAGGAGTTTTTGGCTAGTTGGAGAACAGACTTGGCATGGTTCCGGGCAGAAATATAAAGTGCATGAGATTCTGGTGATGGAAGGCTTAAGTACCTTTTGTGGGCCACCTCTCTATCATGTATAGCACGAGAACAAGCTGTGTTAAACCAAGGTTTAGAAGGTTTAGGACGAGAAAAAGAGTGAGGAATGTACGCCTCCATGCCAGACACTATCACCTCTGTTATGCGCTCAGCACACAAAGACGGGTCTCTGACACGGAAGCAGTAGTCATTCCAAGGAAAACCAGCAAAATACCTCCTCAGGTCCCCCCAACTAGCAGAGGCAAAACGCCAGAGGCACCTTCGCTTAGGGGGATCCTGAGGAGGGATTGGAGCGATAGGACAAGATAAAGATATGAGATTGTGATCGGAGGAGCCCAACGGAGAAGAAAGGGTGACAGCATAAGCAGAAGGATTAGAGGTCAGGAAAAGGTCAAGAATGTTGGGCGTATCTCCAAGACGGTCAGGAATACGAATAGGGTGTTGCACCAATTGCTCTAGGTCGTGGAGGATAGCAAAGTTAGGCTAGTTCACCAGGATGGTCAGTGAAGGGAGAGGAAAGCCAAAGCTGGTGGTGAACATTGAAGTCTCCAAGAATGGAGATCTCTGCAAAAGGGAAGAGAGTCAGAATGTGCTCCACTTTGGAAGTTAAGAAGTCAAAGAATTTCATATAGTCAGAGGAGTTAGGTGAGAGGTATACAGCACATATAAATTTAGTTTGAGAGTGACTCTGTAGTCGTAGCCAGATGGTGGAAAACTCAGAAGATTCAAGAGCGTGGGCACGAGAGCAGGTTAAGTCATTGCGCACATAAACGCAGCATCCAGCTTTGGATCGAAAATGAGGATAGAGAAAGTAGGAGGGAATAGAAAAGGGGCTACCGTCAGTTGCCTCAGACACATGAGTTTCAGTGAGGAAAAGAAGATGAGGTTTAGAAGAGGAGAGGTGGTGTTCTACAGATTGAAATTAGATCTTAGACCGCGAATGTTACAGAAGTCAATGAAGAAAAAGTTGAGGTGGGTGTCAAGACACTTAGGGTCGTCGACAGAAAGGCAGTCCGACCTGGGGACATTTATGGTCCCCTCCCTAGAAGGGGACTCCGAGGCTGGTATAGGAGTCGCCATGATGATTTTAAATTTTTTTGAGTGAAGGGTGTGTGTGTTATTAGGTGCTTGTAGTTTTGTGTGGAGGAAGAGAGTTGTCTTTAGAGGGCAGGCTGTGACTGCCCCCTTGTGTTGTGAGACACAAAGGGAAACGTTCAGTGAGGTCACAGCTGGGTTTAATGATAAGTTCACAGCACCCCCTGAACAGTGCTTTAGACCTCACTGGGAGTAATTATCGTTCCGGCAGATTTAATGATGACGGCAGATTTAATCGTTTACAGATTTAATGATGACGTTCCTCATACTCATAATGACTATCAATCTAGCCAGGCGTCATGCAGTGCACTGTGCCTCCGCCACTCTTTGCTGGCTCTGCAAGGAGTTACTGGGAAGGAGACGGTGGATTCAAAGAAGTTTTCATGTTTTCAGGCATATTCAAACATAGACCTTACTCTTTTACAGTCTCTAGAATTACTGGTGTTTCCAAGAATGCTCTCTTGATTTTAGTGTTAGTTCAACTTTGATCCTACATCTTTAATAAGCTTTTCCTTATTTATTTTTCAAGGACTTTTTTCATGATTCTAGTGATAGATAAACGTGAATTGTGTATTGTCAGCGGGAAACAAAACTTCCCTGAGAATTTGACCAATCACTGTTGTTTTTGAAAAATAGTGATGAGTGTTTCAAAATGTGTACGGGCCTAAATTTATCAAGTCTTTTCATCGGCATCTCCTACATCTGAACACTACACCGTTACAATTGTACCTTATCTACATGAATGAGTAAACCACGAACTCATTGACGAGAACACCAAAAGAGAGAATAAAAGAAAAGGAAAGAAAATGCAATTCGTTTGATGTGTGGTGCATGCGAGGCTCATTTCACAAGAATCTCCCTCAGGCCAACGATGGGAGCCGCTGAGGGCGAGAGCGAGGGATGTTGTAACTTGCTGTACGTGTTGTTGGGCGTCGCGTCAGTTCTGTGGCTCGTCAGGAAGATTGCCTACTCCACTCAGAGCAGGTGAGTCATGTCCCTGAGTGCTGATGCGACGACACACACACACACACAAACACACACACACACACACACACACACACACACACACACAGCTAACAGCAAGTGGGTGCGGAATGTAAGCTAAGGGCTGGTGATTTTACTGTTTTTCTGTGCGCTGTGTGAATGAACTCAGTATCCAAAGATCAGTCACCAGTAACTGCAGGGTGTGTCCATACGGCTGGATGCGTCGCGAGGCCAGCAGGTGGTCTTGGGTGAACAACTTCTTTCATCTGTCTTGCCTCCTCCAGAGATAAAAGGCGGCTAACATAAGGGAGCGAGCGAAAGGGACTGGGGCTGTAGTTTAAGTTGCTGGGGATTTCAGGGATAATTTTCACGATTGTAGTGGCAATTCAATAAGTATGGATAATTCATGAGAAGAAACACTCATGATAACCTGACTAATGATTACTGTGACATTTGAAAATTATCCTGATGTGAGAGAGAGAGAGAGAGAGAGAGAGAGAGAGAGAGAGAGAGAGAGAGAGAGAGAGAGAGAGAGAGAGAGAGCACAGGAACAAGGAATGTAGTCTTATCTTTGCTGTCTCAGTATAATAACAATCCCATCTCGGTAAATAGAAAGGTTCAAAACATTACCATAACAGAAACTCAATCCTCGTAGATGGTTCGCGTGGGTGATGCACTTCTGCACCAAGGATATCTTTCTGGAGATCGAGGAGGTCAAGAAGGAGCACTTCGCCAGCATGTCCTCCATTGTCTCCCAGGACCCTGCACTGCGCGGCAAGAAGGCCATCAGAATCCTGGAAATCGGGGTCGGCACAGGTATAGTAGTAGTAGTAGTAGTAGTAGTAGTAGTAGTAGTAGTAATTGTTGTTGTTGTTGTTGTTGGCGGTGGTTGCCTTTGTAGTAGTAGTAGTAGTAGTAGTAGTAGTAATTGTTGTTGTTGTTGTTGTTGGCGGTGGTTGCCTTAGTAGTAGTAGTAGTAGTAGTAATTGTTGTTGTTGTTGTTGTTGGCGGTGGTTGCCTTTGTAATAGTAGTAGTAGTAGTAGTAGTAGTAGTTGCTGTTGTTGTTGTTGTTGTTGTTGTTGTTCTTAGCAGTGATTGTCTTTGTAGTAGTAGTAGTAGTAGTAGTAGTAGTAGTAGTAGTAGTAGTAGTAGTAGTAGTTGTAGTAGTAGTAGTTGTAGTAGTAGTAGTAGTAGTAGTAGTAGTATGGATATTGAAAACAATGATGCTGTAGCAATAATGTTATATTCTCACTGACTGTCCTTATGTTCTGAACTACTACTACTACTACTACTACTACTACTACTGCTACTACTACTACTACTACTACTACTACTACTGCTACTGCTACTGCTACTACTACTACTACTACTAATGATGATGATGATGATGATGATGATGATATTGATGAATAGTAAAAAACAATATGGAGAATATAAATAATGATACTGCATCAATTGTGCCATGCTCTCAGGAACTGTCCTTCTGTCCTTGTTATATTCTGGGCAAGTATTGATGATAGTGATGATTTCTCCCACAGGCGTCAACTTTGCCCACTTCCCTGAAGGGAGTCACCTGGTGGTGGTGGACCCCAACCCGCACTTCAAGTCTTATTTCGAGGAGAACAGAAAGAGGTTCCTGCATCTAGAGGTGGAGGACTTTATCGTGACCACAGGTGAGGGAAGCGCGAGTCTGCTGCTTGTCCGTAAAGGTGGTCGCCCTTCCACCTTTATCTGTGAGGTACATCTTGATAGGTGTTTTTTTTCTTATCTTAATCTGTCATAATGGTGGAAGCAGCATTTAACAGAAGCTTGGTTAGATATGTCAGGAAAAGTATTTAATCTGTAGGTTAAGATAGATGGTTATACACTATTCTATAAAGACAGAAAAAACAGGAGAGGAGGAGGCGTCGCGTTATACGTTAGGGACACATTACAGTGTTGTATTAACAGGAGAATTAAAACAGATAGCAAAACAGAGTCGATGTGGGTAGATAATAAGGAAGGATCACAGTCAGTAGTACTGGGAGTAGTGTACAGACCACCGACCAGTATAAAAGAAATTAACACCTCACTGTGGCACGAAATAAATAGAACAGGCAGGTACAGTCAGGTATGTGTGGTAGGAGATTTTAATTTTAGGAATATCAACTGGAGTCTGATGGTGGGTAACAAGGAAGCAGAAGAATTTCTTAAGGTAATTCAGGACGATTTTTTTTTAAACAGGTAGTCGTAGAACCCACAAGGGGAAACAATATTCTAGATTTAATTCTTACTAACAGGGAGGAAGCAGTCACGCAGGTAGAGGTTGGAGGACAGTTAGGTAACAGTGACCATTAGGAAATTAGGAACAAATTGAAATGGGAAGAAACTTTTAGAAGCAAAAACACTAGTGAAATACCTGACTTTAGGAGAGGAGATTTTGAGGAATTAAAAAGGTACCTCCAAGGATTTGACTGGCAACGGATGCAGGGTGAGGTCAGGTCCAGGACGGAGTTAAGAGAGATAAGTCAGGATGAGAGAGGTGAGGTGAGGCGTGAGGGTGTAGGACAAGAGGAGGGAAGATGTGTCCGGAAGGGGCGGAGGAGAGAGAAAGGGGGAGATAGGTGTGAGCATGTTGGAGGGTCAGGTAATGCTGAAATGGGAGAGGTGAGGTCGAGGCGAGTAGATGAGGGAGTGGAGAGGATAGAAGGGGCCGAGATGAGGGGATTAGGTGAAGTAAATGTAGATGAGTTGTATAAATATTTCGTAAATAAACTGCATACAAGTCAATTAGTAAACATGCCGTATAGGGCAATAAGATCACAGAAAATGATCCTAAATGGATGACTGCTAGATTAAAACATTATTTATGGCGGAAGAGAAGTATATATGAGAGATTAAGGGCAGGTGAAGAGGTTTTAAGGCCACAATATAATGAATTAGTTAGAACAGTCAGGAGGTTAACGGGGAAAGCTAAGGGCAATTATGAATTAAAGGTAGCCAGCCAGGCGAAGACGGACCCCAAGGGATTTTACCAGGTATACAGGACGAATTAGGATACTATAGGTCCATTAAAGGCAGCAGATGGGGAGGTGGTTAGTTCTGGGGAGGCGATTAATAAAATTCTGAATGAGTATTTTTTAACTGTCTTCACCCAGGAAAATATGCAGGCTATGCCAAATAGTGAACAGATGTTTGGAGCAGATGAGAATGAGAAGCTGACAGATATTTCCATAACTAGGGAGATAGTGGAACAGGAGATAGATAGGCAAAAAAAAGTTCAAGACACCAGGACCAGATGAAATATATCCCAAAGTACTTAAGGAATGCAAAGAGGTTATTAGTGATCCGTTAGTTTCTGTCTTTAGGAAGTCACTTGAGTCAGGTGAGGTACCAGTAATGTGGAGGCAGGCTAATGTAGTACCCATCTTTAAGAAAGGTGATAAAACTTTAGCGTCTAACTATAGACCTGTCAGCTTAACTTCAGTTGTAGGTAAAATATTCGAGTCAATAATAGCGAGGAACATTAGGGAGCATTTAGACAAAAATAACTTGATAAATCAGTCACGGCATGGCTTCACGAAGGGGAAGTCTTGCCTGACGAACTTGTTAAGTTTTTACAGTAAAGTGTACGAGGCAGCAGATAATGGTGATAGTTATGACATCTTATATCTGGACTTTAGTAAAGTTTTTGACAAGGTACCCCATCAGAGGCTCCTGAGAAAGGTTAGGGCGCACGGGATAGATGGGAAGGTGTTAGGCTGGATAATGTCATGGCTTAAAACGACAGGCGACAAAAAAGTTGTAATAAACGACTCTAAATCCGAGGCGGGTCGTGTAATTAGTGGGGTGCCACAGGGATCAGTATTAGGGCCATTGTTGTTTTTAATATATATCAATGACTTGGATAGTGAAATTAGTAGTGATGTTAGTAAATTTGCGGATGACACAAAGATAGGTAGATTAATTAGGTCAGAATCGGATGTCATCGCCTTGTAGGCAAATTTAGATAGGATGAATGAATGGACGGACAGATGGCAAATGTTGTTTAATATCAACAAATGCAAAGAACTTAGCGTAGGTAGAGGAAACCCACACAGTAGGTACACAATAAGCAACGAAACTCTGGTAGGTACAGGGTACGAGAAAGATTTAGGAGTTATAGTTAGCTCTGAACTCCGTCTAGGAAAACAATGCATAGAGGCCAGAAACAGGACAAATAGGGTACTAGGATTAATTTTTAGGAGTGTTAAAAGTAGAAGGCCTGAAGTAATATTAAAGTTATACTTGGCGCTGGTCAGACCTCATCTAGACTACGCTGTGCAGTTCTGGTCCCCACTTTACAGGAAAGATATAGGTCTATTAGAATCAGTATAGAGGAGAATGACTCGCCCTACGAGGAGAGATTGAAGCTGTTAAATTTACATTCTTTAGAGAGACGTAGGTTAAGAGGGGACCTGATAGAAGTCTTTAAGTGGTATAAGGGTTATAACAAGGGGGATGTAAGCAAAATTCTTAGGATCAGCAACCAGGATAGAACAAGAAATAACGGGTTCAAGCTTGAAAAATTTAGGTTTAAGAAAGATATAGGAAGAACTTGGTTCTCAAAATAGAGTGGTAGATGAGTGGAACAGACTCAGTAATCATGTTGTTAGTGCTAAGATATTAGGGAGCTTTAAGAGAAGATTAGACGGGTTTATGGATGGGGATGATAGGTGGAAATAGGTAGGTATATTTCATACACGGACTGCTACGTGTAAACCTGGTCGCTTTTTGCACCTTCCCGTATTTCTTATGTTCTTATGTTCTTAAGCAAGGATGATTAACATTATCTATGGTCTCTCATCCTTGGGTGGAAGTGGATAAGTATGTATACTCAAATGTTTCGTAAAGGAGCCGCCCCATGTAGGCCTGACGGCTTCTTGCAACTTCCCTTGTTTTCTTGTGTTCTTATGTTCTCCCATACGTAGATAGTAGACACTGACCCTGGCACGCATAGGAAGTGTGTTGCATTTAAATATGCACTCCTATTGCCTATGTCGCCACGTGAAACTCTTCATGACGCCCGTGCAGTTCAGCAGCTGTGTGATGTTTATCTAATGTTTTCTTATTATGCCACGTGTGTGTGTGTGTGTGTGTGATGAATCAACAACACCTCTTATTTCTTCTTCCTACAATACTCTAAAAGGATTATTACCTTTCCATTTGTGTTTTACTACTGAAATGTTCTACCCTGTTCTCCCACACGACGGGGGCTTCCTACGTGACTTCCTATGTGTTCTTCCCTTGTGGCTCATCCCCTTCCCTTGCCCCCCTGGCAGGTGACCACATGGAGGCAGTGAAGGACGGCTCCGTGGACGTGGTGGTGGTGACGCTGGTGCTGTGCTCTCTGCCCAGCGAGACAATACAGGCCACCTTGAAAGAAATCCAGCGTGTCCTTGTCCCTGTAAGTGTATCATTACCCCTTCCCCCCTCCCTCCCTCTCTCTCTCTCTCTCTCTCTCTCTCTCTCTCTCTCTCTCTCTCTCTCTCTCTCTCTCAATCTTATAATTCGTTGTGTCTGCTATAGCGGTGAATGATACATGCACGGCAGGTAGAAGGTTTTTAATAATTGTACCTGCTGTAGTTTCGAAGGCCACTGAGATGATTAGTCAGGTCCCCACGATGCTTGTGCCCATAAGCAATGCAGGATCTGGTTAACCTATCACTGGATTCTTAAAAAAAAAAAAAAAAAAAAACACTCCTGAAAACTCTTAATGCATCTTATAATATCACTCGAATCCTGAAAACATCCTTGAGGACTTCACTAACTTCTACTAGAGCCTGTTGGAATATCACTCGTATCTGAAAACTCTCTTGGGAACTAAAAAGTTTCACTACAGAGCCAGTCAGAACATCACTAAAATCATGAAAACATTCTTGAAAACTCTCAGAGCCTCCACTTGAGCCTGCTGAAACTCTGAAACGTCCAGCGTACTTCTCTATTTTCCCTACACAGGATTTTAATTCCTTCAGGGGGGAGGTTTCAAGACGCTTTTCCTCATAATTTTTGGATAATTCTTTTGACTACCCTCTGGGAACTGGCACTCTCAATGGACTTTTTATAACCATCTTTGCTGTCCTAGACCAGAGTCCCTCTTAAATAAAGTGAATGATGATAATAATAAAAACTGTCACTAAAAGATGAGACGTCGAAAGCAGGAGAACACAGATCTCAGAATCTCTTAATTCTCATGCTGCGGGCATTTCCCATCACGCGGACAAGAATATTCATCATTACAAAAAACAAAAAAACAAAAATCTAAATATGAAATCTAAATCTATATCATAAATAAGAAAAATTGGAAAGTGAAGTATTGCAGCACAGCAAAGTGGCAATTAAATCATTAGAGCAAATACCGGGTACTCAAATTCTGGCACGCTTCTCATTCACTTCCAGGGCGGCAAATTTTACTTCATGGAGCACATCGCGGAGTTTGACCTGAAGAAGTACTGGTGGCGGAGGAAGCTGCAGCACGTCCTCACCCACTGGATCCCCGTATGGCCCTTCATCTTCGACGGCTGCTGTCTGGACCGCGACACGCTGCCGATAATCCAGCAGGCGGGCTTCTCCTCCGTCCACGCTCAGAAGTACCATGCGCCTATCCCGAACATATTCTTTGACCCGGAGCGTCCAAATCTGAAGGGTGTTGCTACTAAATAGTTCACTTCTAACTTTTTTTTTTTCCTCTCTTTTTCTAGTGTCTCGCTGCGTTTTTTTTCTTTTTTGTTCTTGTTGTCTTCTACTTGTTCTTGTTCCTGTTCTAGTTCATCTCCTGAGGGCATCGTTATGAACTATTTGATTAGCTCATCGCAGTTTCTCGGCAGGGGAAGTCTCTCTCTCTCTCTCTCTCTCTCTCTCTCTCTCTCTCTCTCTCGTAGCCCTAGTCCCTGCTTGATGGCGTAATTACTCCACAACTAGCAAGACGAGTGATTTTTACGGCTCGCCAAGCAGAACTTCACTGTACTAATCATAACACAACGTTGTCAAGGCAGTCAGTTAGTCAGTCAGTCAGTCAAAGTCATTCAATCAGTCAGTCAGTTTATCAATGAATGCATCAGTCACTCAGGCAGTCACTCAGTAAATCAACCATACTAACTAACCTAATGGAAACTCAAGAATACACGTGCTTAGTCAGGAATATCGTCTTTTAAGTTTGATGAGTCGTTGAATAAAGTACCAAGTGTTTATTCCTTCAAAATATTCACACAGCGAACATTTCTCTCTAATTCACAACCGTTAATAATCCTTGAACACTGCGCAACTGGAAGGTACATATTATTGTTTTATTTGCTATGTTAACTAATGATATGCGTTTCACTAACCCTTCGTATTTTTCATCTAATGTTTTGGCCATGAAATAATTGCTTAAACACACACACACACACACACACACAAAGGTCAGATAAAAGACTAACTGGTTAAGAAGGAGAGTTTATATTCAACTTCGTACCATCCTAAAGACTCAACACTCGATCAGTACCAGTAGTAGTACGAGTCTCTCTCTCTCTCTCTCTCTCGTTAAGTTTTCAATACAATGGTCCAATAGTTAACTTCACTCTTTCCTTCCCTCCTTCACTGCCTCTTATGTCTCGTCTCGTAATGGTGCACGGATGGTTGCAAGAGTCGAGGCGCGTCACTCCTCGCATGCCTCGGGTGTCGGCCCTCTGTAGGCGTTACACACCACCCGCCTGAGGTCGTCCTGTGCCAGCGACAGTGTCTTCGCCGTGAACACCTGATGGGAATGTTGATTAATTTCCCATCCTGTTGTATGCTTATTTCACCTTTTCTGAAGCAATTTGATACTAATGAATTACAATAAAAAGGTTGTAACGAGAAAATTGTGTTTTCTGTCGCCTATGGTACAAGTAGATGGGGAAATGAGATGGTAAACTTAATGTCAGTGTTTGGAAATGTCCCGGGTTGTCATCAGGAGTTCTCTTTAGAGGCTACAGATATGATAAGTCTGCTTCTCTTAAGTGTTTTCTCATCAATGATGGAGAATCCTTGTTAAATGATCACTACAGTCGTGAAAACACTTGAAAGCTCTAGTAATCTCCATGAGAACTGTTATAACAAGTGGAAATACGACAACGGAAAGGATGGAAATGCGATGACGGTCTGGAAAAAAAAAAAAAAGACTGGTCATGTACTTACAGATATACATGGAGAGGTTACATTAAGTCACATTCGTACTGTTGATGATAATTTCTCGATGAACACAATTTGTCAAAGCTCAACACTAATTGATCTGACTCTGCACTGTCTGTCTTTTCAGACTTCGCGCTGGTAATATGTTAACCTTTGTACTGCCAACTCGTGTTGTGGCCTGAGGTTCAGTTCAGGAAGCTTGATTAAGACTCGTGGATCATGAACCCTTGATTAAAGCTTCGATTCTTGACTCTCTCGCTCCCTTAGCCTCAATCCTGTAACAAAGACTATGTAAGAGGAATAATCTCTGATCCTGCAAACACTCACGTTATTTAGGAGTATCCAGGGCACGTAGGTGAGGCGTGGGTTGAGCTGGGCCTGCTTCTCGCCTATGTCGTGCTGCAGCCTCACTCCCGCCCCGGAGCTCATGCACTCCCTCACCTCAGAGTAATCCACGCCAGAATCGTTGGCACACTGTAGGTGAAGGATTGCGCGTGAAAATACTTCGTGGTTGATTTTGACTGATTTGAAAGTTAAGGCGCTGCAATATCGCAGTCAAAATACTTCGTGAAGGAACTCCAAATGAAAATTTTAATCCATTTTAACTTTCTTTCATAAGGGCGCCTCCCAGTCTTTGCTCAAGGGGGAAGAAATCAATGTAGCGGCTGCCCAGTCTCCTCACTACCGTCTCTTTCAATCGTCTTTGGAATACAAAAGCAGCACAGCGCCAGTGTTCCTCCAGGCTGAGCGGAGAGTGTGGCCAAACCAGTCGAAACAAGAGACAAACTCCCTTAAGCCAAACTGTGCTCTAGTCAGTAACAAGGTGAAGAGATGCAGAAGGAAAAGAATAAATAAGGAAATTGAAGAGAAACATCTAGATACAGATAACAATAAAAGAGATGACAGTTTTACATGTAAGGCTTTGTACTCTGTAATGCTTACGTTACAGAGTAAATGTACTCTGTAACGCTTTGTTCTCTCATCAAGACTATTGTCAAAGGCCACAGAGATGATTACTCAGGTTCTCAAGACAGTTTCTCCTGTTAGTAATGAAGAAATCTTGTTAATCTATCACTAGAACCGTAAAAACACCCTTAAAAACCCGTGTAACTCAAGTAAAGCCTTTTGAAAGTAGTGGAGGTGCGGTACACAAGTGTTTCAGATCTGGTCCTGTGGATACACCCGCCCCTCTGCCAGGCGCCTCGGTACTCACCAGCAAGCCTCCGTCGACGCCTTCGTATCTTTGCATGACACAGTGGATGAACTTCATCAGTGCCTGAGGATCCCTGACGACACTCTGGGCGCAGGTCAGCATCAGGTTTGCCTCGCACTCCTTCTCCCCGTGTTGACAAGTGAACCCGCCTGCGTCTGTCTCCTGCAGGGGACAACACGACGGAGAGATGGATTGAAGCATTTTTCGTGTGTGTGTTCGGGGCTTCATAAATTCAAAATATAAGGACTTGCATTAAAGGTTCTGAATGTTAATGTGCTCGTGTTATCATAAAGTAATTAAAAAGGGATTTTCTGAGTTGATGTGTGTGTTCAAGGCTTCATAAATTCAAGAGGTAAGGACTTGCATTAAGTCACAGAGGTCGGCAACCTGCGGCTCCGGAGCCGCGTGCGGCTCTTTCAAGAGACATGTGCTTCCCCTGCCACCTACATAAGATTGTTTAACTTATTGTAGGACACGTAGAAAAATGAGAGAGAGAGAGAGAGAGAGAGAGAGAGAGAGAGAGAGAGAGAGAGGGGTGAGACGAGACGCGAGGTCTACGTGTATAGTACGAATATGATCCCTGTATGATACACGTCCATCCTACCACCCCAGCCTCTGCCCAAGTTCCAACACTGCCTGGCAGTGTTGGTAGGCATCTCGTTCAGTGAAAACGTACTCCTATAGTTACTAGGACGGCTATTTTGCCTCCTCCTTCTAGTACTGCTATCCTACTACTACTACTACTACTATACCAGTACTACTGCTGCTGCTGCTACTACTACTACTACTACTACTACTACTACTACTACTACTACTACTACTGCTGCTGCTATTACGACCTTTTCTTCAGTGAAAGATATTAAGACGTTATCAATTACTGGAGAAATGGCATCGAGGAAGAGGAAAATTGAAGATGAAAATAGAGAGTTTAGGAGTGAATGGACCGAGCATTTTACATTTGTTCAGAATTCTAGAGGGCAACCTTTGTGCCTCATACGCAGTGAAGAACTCGCCAACAATAAAATCCAACCTTGAGAGGCATTTTCAGAGGAAAAACAGTGACTTTACTGAAAATGATCCAGTTGGAGATGCCAGAAAGAAGGCTGTGGAGGAACTGCAGCTCAGGGCAAAGCAGTCAGAATGTATTCGCGAAATGGATGAAGTCCTCCAATGATACAACTGCTGCCAGTTTTGTGATAAGTCATGAAATAGCAAAACGTGGAAAGCCTTTTACAGATGGTGAATGTATAAAAGATTGTTTCATCAATGCAGCAATGCATCTGTTCAGAGAATTAAAAAAAGCAAGGATGAAATAATTAAGAAAATTAAGAATGTGCCATTGTCTGCTAAAACGATGAGGGACAGAGCATTGAAACTTGCACAAGACATCACCGACCAGCAAATTGTGGACATCAGTTCAGCCTGTGGCTTTTGAATTGTTTGTGATGAGTCATGTGATGTTGACGACATTGCACAAGTTGCTCTTCTTGGCAGGTATGTCAACTCTGAAGGCCCGCAAGAACAATTCATTGACTTGTTGCCTCTCACTGGTCAAACTAGAGGTGAGGATATGTTTTCAACAATTATAACCTGCCTTAAGGAAAAAGGAATTGAGACAAACTACATTATTTCTGTTGCAACTGATGGTGCACCGAGTATGACAGGTATACTTACGTTTCTCTCTTAAAACGAGAGCTGAATCGTGAAGTAGTATCATTTCACTGCATCGTTCACCAAAAGGCATTGTGTGCACAAACTTGTCCATCAGAGTTCACTGAAGTAATGGACTTAGTCGTGAAAATTATTAACAAAATAATGGCAAAAAGGCTTAAACCACCGACAGTTTCGTGAACTTCTGGAAGAAGTCGATTGCCAGTATTGAGACCTCCTCTTACATAACAAAGTCCGTTGGCTTTGTAGGGGTCGGGTGCTTGCACGTTTTGCTGCATGCCTTGAGGAAGTGAAGAAATTTCTGGAGGAGAAAGGCCACCATGAATAAGTATACCTTACAAATCCTGAATGGCTACAGGACTTTCACTTCTTGGTGGATATCACTTCACATTTAAATGAGCTCAACAGGAAACTACAAGGAAAGGGAAACACTGCCCTGATGCTTTTGGAAGAAGTCCTTTCCTTTGACCGAAAACTATCTTTTTATGTTAGAGATGTTGAGAGAGGTTCTCTGATTCACTTTCCTTCATTAAAGCAATTTGGAGAAGGAACAGACTTTGAGCTGGATAATGATATAAAAAATGCACTAATGAAAATGAAAAAAAAAAAAAAAATCCTTTGAAAGACGTTTTCAAGAATTCAGAAAAGAAAAGGCCACGTTGTCATTTGTGATCAACCCCCTTGATGCAGATACAGACTCACTCCATTTTTCAGCTTTTACTGGAGTGAATCAAGCAGAGCCGGAACTGGAATTAGCTGATTTGCGAGGAAAAGACTTATGGACTTCAAAATTCAGAGGCATGGTCTCCGATATTGAAAACCTGGAGAAACAACATGCTACACTCTGGACTACAACACCGAGATCAGACTGTGTACGAAGTGTGGAATTCCTTCTCAGACACTTACACACACATGAAAAGATATGCTTTTGGCATTCTCTCTATTTTTGGATCTACTTACCTGTGTGAACAAGTGTTTTCT